>NC_142947.1:32340321-32342821 GCF_046866305.1 Octopus bimaculoides | reverse complement strand
TAGCACATTATGATGTGCTAATTGTGTAGATAACGATGGTGCACATTGTGGTGATGAGGTCAACGGTGAAGACGAGGAGGAATTTAATAAAGAAGAAGGAGGAGAAAAGAGAAAGTTAGACGCCGAGAATGCAGAGGGTAAGGATTTCAAACATCATCATCATCATCATTACAAACGCGATGATGATTGTTCTCTCACTTAAACAACAATATTAATTAATGAGAGCAAAAACAACAATAAAATATTCATCAAAGGGGGTTCGTTAAAATGTTTATCGCGGTGGCAGTGATGAATTAGCAACGAGTAGAGGTGGATATTTATATACACCCCGTCATCGTCATTGTCGTCGTCGTAGTCGTCGTCGTAGTCGTCGTCGTAGTCGTAATCGTCGTCATCAACATCATTTTTATTTGTATTTTAGAAATGTTGGACATGACGAGACAGGACTCCCGAACATACAGATAAATCCATTCATAGCGATAGATTGACTGATGTAAGTACAAACAGAGAAGGCAAACATGTGACTGGGTGGTAAGTAGCTTGCTTACCAACCACATGGCTCCGGTTTCAGTCCCACTCTGTGGTACCTTGGGCAAGTGTCTTCTACTATAGCCTCGGGCCAACCAAAGCCTTGTGAGTGGATTTGGTAGACGGAAACTGAAAGAAACCCGTGGTATATATGTATGTATATATATATATATATATATATATATATATATATATATATATATATATATATATATATATATATATATATATATATATATATATATATATATATATATATATATGTATGTATGTATGTATGTATGTGTGTATATGTTTGTGTGTCTGTGTTTGACCCCCCAACATCGCTTGACAATCGATGTTGGTGTGTTAACGTCCCCGTAACGTAGCGGTTCGGCAAAAGTGACCGATAGAATAAGTACTAGGCTTGCAAAGAATAAGTCCTGGGGTCGATTTGCTCGACTAAATGCGGTGCTCCAGCATGGCTGCAGTCAAATGACTGAAACAAGTAAAAGAGTAAAAAGAGTACATAATGTGGTAAGCCTTCAACAAGTAGGATTGCCGCTCGATCAGCTAAGGGGATAAATATAATGTTATAATTAAAACCATAATTATTGTTAAGTAGAGATCCCCGGGTAGCAGTATTTAACAATTGTGTTTTTTTTAATATAACACATACACAAACATATATATGTATATGGAGCACTCCATCGGTTACGACGACGAGGATCCGAGCTGATACTATCAACGGAACAGCTTGCTCGTGAAATTAAAGTTCATGTGGCTGAGCACTCCACAGACACGCGTACCTTTAAAGTAGTTCTCAGGCAGATTCAGCATGACACAGAGTGTAACAATGCTGGCCCTTTGAAATACAGGTACCACTCATTTTTACCAGCTGAGTGGACTGGAGCAGAGTGAAATAAAGACTTTACGATCGTGAGCCGAATGGCCTAACCACTAAGCCACGTGCCTTCGCACACACACACACACACACACACACACATACACACACACACATACACACACACACACACACACACACACACATATATATATATATACATATATATATATATATATATATAATTACAGACATACATACATCACAACATCATATATTATTCATTTAACTTCCTCCTTCCATGCTGGTATCATGAGATGGACGGTTTACCAGAAGCTAGCATGTCAGAAGACTGCATTAATCTCTGTATGCTATGCCATGGAATTTCTTAGAGTCACAAAGCTTGAAATTTTGGCACAAGGGCAGTGATTTAAGGGGAAAGGTGAGGAGCCAATTACATTGACCTGAGCACTTGACCGGTAATTTATTTTATCGATCCAGGAAGGATGAGAGGGAAGGTGACTTCTGCGAGATTTGAATTCAGAGCTTGAAGAAAAGCTGCTGAGCATTTTGTCCGACGAGTTGACTATTCTGCCATTCCTCGGCCTTAGTAATAATAACGATGACAATGATATCCTTCGAAGGAATTTGAATTCAGAACTAAAAGAGCCAGATCAACGCTGCCAGGCTGGGGTTTTCTGGAATATGTTCGTTGTTTTCAGTCAGAAAAGTCTTCCTGAATAATCTTATTCAATCGATATTGATCCTTGCCTAGAATTACTCGCAAATGTCGTCGTTCTTCTCCACCACCAAACTTCTGTGAATGCACAGATTGGGGTATGTATGTATGAGTGTATATATATGTGTGTGTGTGTGTGTGTGTGTGTGTATCTTTAAAGAATGTATTTACACATATAATTATTTAGTATAATGAAGACATCTTATTTGTAACATGCAATATTAAATTACTAATATAATGATGTATTTTACAAAAACTATGTAATAATGTTAAATTTGAAAAATTAATTTTTTAGTGGATTAATTGAGAATTTTGAATCTTATTAGTGCATATTCTTATAGTTTTTGTAAATTACATCATTATATTAGTAATTTAATATTGCATGTTACAAATAAGATGTCTTCATTATA
>NC_142947.1:32330321-32335321 GCF_046866305.1 Octopus bimaculoides | reverse complement strand
CAAGGACCAGCGGCTTTTCTAACTTATTTCAAACAAAGGCTCATATATCCTTTATTAACCAGCTCACCTATTATTTTTGAACGGTGTTTGTTTATTTTTCATGTTCATGATTTTGTGTATTCATTTCAGTATGTACATCAGACAATTACATTTGTATTTTCTTGTTTACATGAGTTTTAATTATACCTCACTCATAATTTGAAACTGTGAAAGTTTTCGTAAATTTGATAAATGGCCGTAGTTTTTGTGTTGCTTTACGGAACTTCACACTCTTTACACACCCCACACATATAGCTGTTGCCATCACTCTGTGAAAATTTTATTGAATTCCAACGTGTAGGTAAATAAATTTTAAAAAAAAGTTACATTAATAATTTGAAACGCAGTGTATACACACACACAGACACACAGATACACACATATACATATATATACATATTTGTATGTATATATATATGTATATATATATGTATACAAATATGTGTATATATATATATATATATATATATATATATATATATATATATATATATATATATATATATATATATATATATATATATATATATATATATATATATATATATATATGTATGTATATGCATACATAGTTAATCTGTATGTGAGGAATTTTCTTCTCTGTTCAGTGTTAAACTTCTAACACTCACTGAAAAAAAAGAAAAGAAAACATATTCTATGAACGTCTCCCAGACCAATTATTTTCTAGATATAAGAAGCGTGTCGCCTCATAAAATGTTTAATTTAATTTAATTGCCTCTAGTCATGTCTTACTGGTAGATTTTAATAAGAATGAAATGGCACGATACACAGTAACTTAAGAATAGAAATTTTAAGATTTCCGTAGTAAGTAAGCGGTACAAAATAATAATGATAATAATAATAATAATAATAATAATAATAATAATAATAATAATAATAATAATAATAATAATAATTATTATTAGAAGAGGAATATTCCAGGGAGACACGCTCTCTCCACTCTTGTTCTGCCTGGCACTCACACCTTTAACTGAATTGCTAAATAGAACTGGATGCGGTTACAAATGCTACAGAAAAAACAGTCAGCCACCTTTTATATATGGATGACCTAAAATTATATGCTAAAAATGACAAAGAGCTAGAAACACTACTACAGACAGTGCACGGCTTTACCAAGGAAATAGATATGAAATTCGGATTAGAAAAATGTGCCAAAGCAACCCTGAAAAGAGGAAAATTAGTTAAAAGTAGCATTATAACACTAGATAAAGCCAATGAAATAAGAAAACTAGATGAAAGCCAACCATACAAATATTTAGGAGTCAATGAACTAGATAGGATACAACATTCAGAAATGAAAGAAAAAAGAAAGAAAGAGTACTATAGACGAGTTAGATCAATACTAAAAACAGAGCTCAATGCTAAAAACAAGATAATGGGTATCAACACTTTAGCTGTCCCAGTTATAAGCTACAGCTACAACATCCTTAACTGGACACTAAACGAACTATCTAAAATAGACAGGAAATCAAGAATGACAGGATATAGGATGCACCACCCAAAATCTGACATAGAAAGGCTATATATACAACGCACAGAAGGTGGCAGGGGTCTTATACAGCTGGAAAACTATAATAAAATAACCACCATAGGACTGCAAAAATACCTACTCCAAAAGCAAGGGAAACTAATACAAATAGCCACAAAACACGAGCAAAACAAAAAACTGTTTTCAGTATTTAAGGAAACTGACAAATACAAACAAGAAATCAATCTACCTAACAAATACGAAGAAGAAGAAGAAGAAGAAGAAGAAGAAGAAGAAGAAGAAGAAGAAGAAGAAGAAGAAGAAACAAAAGCTATAAAACAAGTGAAATCCAAACTAAAACTAGAACAGCAACGGACCATGATTAAACGATGGCAAGAAAAGCCCCTACATGGTAAATACTGGGCTAAACTAAATGCAAAAGAAATAGACAGAGAAAAATCCCAGCAACGGTTGAGAAGCTCAGGACTCAAAGCAGAGACTGAAGGATTTTTAATTGCTGCACAAGACCAAAGCCTCCCCACCAGAAATTACCAAAAACATATAATGAAAAGAAACATAACAAGTAACTGTAGAATATGTGGAGATGGACAAGAAACAATAAATCATATTATTTCTGGATGCCCAGTCCTGGCTAAGAAGGAAAATATTCACAGACACGACAGAACTGGGACCTATATACACTGGAAGCTATGCCAACACTATGGAATAACAACAGAAAAAAGATGGTATAAACACACGCCAGAAAAGGTCACAGAAAACGAGAAAGCAACCATACTCTGGGATATGCCAATACACACAGATACAGAAATTAAGGCAAATAGACCAGATATAGTTGTCAAAGATCATGAAGAAAAAAAATGCTTTCTAACTGATGTATCAATACCAGCAGACGTCTCTCTAAAAGAAATGGAAAAACTTTCAAAATACAAAGACCTGGAAATAGAGGTAACTCGAATGTGGAATCTAAAAACAGAAACAATTCCTATTATAGTAGGTGCCTTAGGTATCATAAAAAAATATTCAGACAAATACATAACAAAAACACCAGGACTTACAAATATATATAACATACATAAAATTGCACTACTGGGCACAGCACACATCCTACGCAAAACACTTTCAATACAGTAACCATAAGAGCACCACATCAAACCACAGCACATACCCAAGGCGCACAGAGCTGCGCTCGGTAGTGAAGTGAAAGCACGTTATAAAAATAAAACTACTGAATAATAATAATAATAATAATAATAATAATCCTTTCGGCGGGAAGCACACAGCCTCAGATTTGGAGGAAAGGATTAAGTCGATTACATCGACCCCAGTGCGTAACTAGTACTTATCTAATCAACCCCCTCCCCCTCCCACCGAAAGAATGAAAGGCAAAGTTGACCCCGGCGGAATTTGAACTCAGAACGTAACGGCAGAAGAAATACTGCTAAGCATTTCGCCTGGCGTGCTAACGACTCTGCTAGCTCGCAACCTTAATAAGGAGGAGGAGGAGGGGAGGAGGAGGGAAGGAGGAGGGGGAGGAGGAGGAGGAAGAGGAGGAGGAGGAGGGGAGGGGGAGGGGTTTGGAGGAGGAGGAGAAGAAGAAGAAGAAGAAGATAGTCTACACATCTTTCTCGTTTCTCGTTTTCGAATTGAAAATTCTAGTCCCGCCAAATATTATTTAGAAATGATTAACTCTTTACACCAATTGATAACCAATATATATATTAACCATTGTCAGATGGAAATATATATATATATATATATATATATATATATATATAAACAGAGGGAGAGAGTGAGTGTGGTGGATAGAGAGAGAGGGAGTGAAATTGTGAGTAGTCTCAACGAACTGCTCGAATTAGCATTAGTGTATTGTTTAGCGTTGTCCCATCGAAATATTACCCCCAAAGACAAAATGTGTGGTGAGAAAATTAGACCAGAATCCTTAGATCAATAAATTCACGACGTATTAAAGTATTTGCACAGGCGTTTTTTTAAACGTCAATGACTCTTTTGAATTCTTTTGTGACCCAATTTCAAGCATTCTAGAATTTGACCTCATACTCACCCAAATATAATTAATAATTTATTCACTGACGCTACTTTTTTTTTATATTATTTATTTATTTATTCATTCATTCATCAATTCATTTATTACTATTTTAAATTTGCCCATAATCTTTAGTTCTAAAGGTTTCATTGATGTAGAATAAATCCAGAAATATCGGAAATTTCTTTGCTAATAAATAAAAAAAAAAACAAGTAAATGAATAGATAAAAATAAAATTTGACTTTTTAATGGGGTGGGAAAGTTGAGGATTAGAAGTTGCTTTTTCTAGTTTTCCAGCTATTTTCCATTGTATGGGGAATAAAAGAACTCTTTCAAATATTGTTTTATTTTCATTAAAAAAAAACACAAACAAAAAAATAGGATGAGTTTCAAAAAGAATTGTGGCTGAATGTAAGGCAAGAATCGATTTAATTAACGCAGACATGGCATTTATTTGTGATTCTGGAGTTTGCTTCTGAGTTATGTAATCATGGATTCGATCTCAGTGAGCGGCACATGGCTTCGAGTTCACCAATGAATGAACCACCGATGAAGAGTAGACTGAATGACAGCAGAGGACACTTCATGTGTGTGTATGTGTATGTGTGTGTGTGAGAGAGAGAGAGAAAGCGTGCGTGCGAGTAAAGGAAGTAAAAACCAATGTAAATCCGGATTTATTAAGGCTGTATCCATCCACTTACAAGCGCATCCTTGTCAATCTCGCCCCAATAACTTCACCGAGCAAATCGTTATTCTGTTGGAAAGCAGTAATTAATTACGCTATTGCTCATGATTATTAGATATATAAATCATCTAAACTATACATTATTGGTGCACATTTTATCCTTGCTCATCACCCGGTGGAAGAATTAATCGATAAGTCAAATTTGGTGGAATTTTAAGGAAGACCATAGCCAGTATAAACTAAATACAGCAAGCCATTTTTGTTTTCTTATTTTTGCCTTTTTATCTGACGTTCAAACGAATCTGTCAATATTACGTGCCTTAAGCCTCTTCTCAATATTAACTTGTTAAATAATAGCCAGGCTTGCAGCTTGTCTTGCTACAATGTTTCTTGTCATAAAATGTAAAGTGATATTTTTTATTGTTGCTAAGAAGATAATCCTACATTAATCTAATCGAGCTTGCGCATGATCAATGCGTATATGTTAATACAGAAAGAATGATGAAGAAACTATTTAATAAAAGGATACCGTGGGTGGATGAATCTTATTCTTGTGCATTCATGGTCAAAACAGCGGCAGAAATGGAAGTTTTAGCTCTGTGAACTTAGCGAGATATTCAACGTCTATATATCTAGTAATGGCTAATACAGTTATACTTGTGCAGAATATATTTCAAGTTTTGGCACAAGGCCAGCAATCTCGGGCGAAGGGATAAGTCGAT
>NC_142947.1:32322821-32325321 GCF_046866305.1 Octopus bimaculoides | reverse complement strand
TAATTGTAGTTATTCAATGCAAACAGTAAAAGCAAGAAAATATTGTGTTGGCGTGGATAAAAAATATCTCGAAACACATAAGCACACACACACACACACACACACACACACACACACACACACACACACACACACACACACACACACACACACACACACACACACACACACACACAATCACACACGCACAAGCACACAAACGCACACGCAAACATACAGATACTCAATGCATACTTACTCACACACAAACACACTCGCGGACGCACACACACACGTTTATATACATATATATATATATATATATATATATATATATATATATATATATATATATATATATATAGACATATATATATATATATATATATATATATATATATATATATATATATATATATATATATATATATATATATATACATATACATATATATATATATACACATATATATATATATATATACATATATATATATATATATATACATATATACACATATACATTAACGTAGGTATACATTCATACATACGTAACACCCACATAATCATGAAATCAATTTCCCGTGCGCAAATACAAATATGCAAAACATACAATATGTACATACATACATAGGTATATACATACATGCGTACATACATAAATACATATATGTATTTATGTCTCTGTGTGTATGTATATATATACATATATATATATATATATATATATATATATATATATATATACATATATATGTACAAATACGTATATATATATATATATATATATATATATATATATATATATATATATATATATATATATGCATACACGCACACGTTTATACACATTTGTTTATATACATAGTTTTGTATGTATATGTACATTTATTAATATAGAATATATATATGTATATATATATATATATGTATATATATATATATATATATATATATATATATATATATATATATATATATATATATATATATATATATATATATATATATATACATATATATATTCTATAATAAATGTACATATACATACAAAACTATGTATATAAACAAATGTGTATAAACGTGTGCGTGTATGCATATATATATATATACATGCATACATACATATATATATATAAATATATGTATATATATATAATTACACACACACACACATAAATACATATATGTATGTATATATGTATATATGTATGTATGTACGTGTTTCTTTGCCAGTGTGTCCATGCCATTCTATGTGTTTATGTATCTACGTACGTATTGTACGTTTGCATGTATACATTTGCGCACCGGGGACTGATTGCATTATTATGTGGGTGTTATGTGATTAAGCGAAACATATTTGATTAAACAAATCAAATAAACAGAGTATTCTCTTTGGAATTCTTTTAAATGTAACAATTATGTCTTCATTCACATGATTCGCAAACATTTACGCATACATATATATATACACAATACCTCTGCATGTATGTCTGTCTATACAGGTTTTCATTTGATGGAAATTGGATATACTTCTGTGTCTGCGTGCTTGCGCACGCGAGCCTCTGTGTGTGTGTGTGTGTGTGTGTGTGTGTGAGAGTGAGTGATTGAATGCGTGTGTGTGCGTGTGTGTAGCATTATACGCTCTTGCAGTGATCACGCGTATTAGATAAGACAAGCACGTACATGCTCTCCCTGTCTCTGTCTGCCTATCTCTCTCTCTCCCTCTGTCTCTCTCTCTCCCGCTCTCTCTCTCTCTCTCTCTCTCTCTCTCTCACTCCCTTTCTCTCTCTTTCCCCAACTCTTTCATTCTGTGTTTACCCCACTCTTTCTCTCTCTCTCTCTCTCCCTCTCTCTCTATCACTCGCTTTTTCTCTCTTTCCCCAACTCTTTCTTTCTCTCTCTCTCTCTCTCTCTCTCTCTCTCTCTCTCATTGTGTCTATATTTCTCTCGCTCTCTTTATCGCTCACACTCATTCCTCATCTCTTTATTTCCCATCACTCTTTTTTTTATCTCTTTCTTTTTCTCACCTTCCTTTCTTTCCATCTCTCTCACCCTCCCTCACCTTCTCTCTCTGTATCTCTCTCTCTCTACCTCCATCTCTCTATATATATTTGTAAGCATGTACACTTACGCACTACGCACGTTCGTGCGTGCGCGTGTGCGTCTGTGTGTATAAGAGAGTATACCTGTATAATTGAAGGATTAATATTTCCTTAACAGTTCTAGTATTTAATTACATAAACAAATTCTTCAAACTCAGTTAACAATTCTTTTATTCCTTTTGTCCCTCCAAAGTAAACTGACCTCTTAAATTTATTGCCAGCCATATTTCTTGTCCCCCTCCAACTCACAATACTTTTAGTTTCCTTTGCTAAACGATTTCAACCCCAAATGTAAGATCATCCTTTGTTCCATTGATTTCCATTGTGCACAGTAAACGGCTGTGATTGTCTCAATTTCAGTTTATTTTATCTACGGCCATAAAGTATTTTTTCCCGCATGGTTAAGTGTTTAGGGT
>NC_142947.1:32295321-32317821 GCF_046866305.1 Octopus bimaculoides | reverse complement strand
TTCGCTGTTTGAAGAGAATTGTGGAAAACGAACCCCGTTTGAAGGATTCTGACAATGCAAAACAGCTAGAAGTTAGTCCCAGAACGTGTGTTACATATCTGCATAAGCTTGGGTATTATGAGGAGCAGCTAGAAGAAAACCTCTCCTTCAACAAATTAATATCATGAAAGGCAAGAAATGGGCTGAGGAGATGTCAGAAAAATCCAATTCATTTTGGGATAGAGTGATTTTCTCAAATGAATCAAGATTTGAATTATTTTCAGACATTGGACCTGTTTAGGTCTGGAGGCTTCCCAATCAAGAATTTGTTATTAAGCGACTCCAACAAACTGTGAAACATGGTGGTATCTTTGTATTGGTATGGGGACCTGAAACCAGCAATGGCCGTTCTGAGCTGATAGAATGTGTTGGAACCATAAACTCTGAGAAATACATCGAAATACTTAAGCAACGACGATATCCGATCTATTCACACGATAACATAAGGAAAAATGAGTTTTATTCATGGAAGATGGGGTTCCATGCCAGAGGGAGAAGAGGAATCAACACTGGCTGACTGAAAATGGGATCAAAAAGCTTCCTTGGCCGAAGACGACTTGGCCGAAGACGACTTGGCCGAAGACGACTTGGCCGAAGGCGACTTGGCCGAAGGCGACTTGGCCGAAGACGACTTATGGCATTTGATAACAAACTCGGAGCCATTATTAAAACGTATCTGAGTTAAAATCTACGTAAGGTGTTCCAGAAGAAATAAACATCGAAAATTTAATTTGAACAACAATTAGAGCACAGCTTATGAGAAAAGCAAAAGCTTTGAACCAGCGTGTGCCGTAGTGGTTACAGAAAAATATCACTTTCCTAAACCGAAACTGCATCACGTGTGGTCATGCAAACAGTTGCGTGATCAGCAACTGAACATATTCACTATTATACCTTGAATAATTTCTTTGGTCCAGTAGAGTGTCCGATAACTATACTATAACACAGTTTGTACCGGGTTGTGTATTGCTTGTAGTGTTTACAAACGACACATATATGTGTATATGTACACACAAAGAGACACACACACACACACATATACATACATATACATATACATATATATATATATATATATATATATATATATATATATATATATATATATATATATAAGGTTGAGGAGGGTATTGGATTTAGCCAAACCCCGGAGGATACAGGTAATACCGAGTAAGTGCTGTATACCGATTAGTTTGCCCCAATCGTTGTATGAACAGGATTGGGTATTATAAGTCATATATATATATATATATATATATATATATATATATATATATATATATATATATATGCATACATACATATATATATATATATATATATATATATATATATATATATATATATATATATATATATATATATATATAGGAGAATATACAAATAATAACAACAGACGACGACAGGTGGTGTAAATAACAAAAGTATATATTAGTATATATATATATAACGGGCTTGTTTCAGGTTTCTGTGCACCAAATCTATTCACAAGGCTTTCGTCGGCTCGGCGCTAAAATAGAAGGCACGCAGTGGGACTGGACCCGAAATCCTCTGGCTGAGAAGCAAACTTGTTACCACTAAGCTACGCATGAATGATAAAATTTTTCATAGATAATATATATGCTTATAATGGTAAAAAAATTTAAAGTGATACTTTTAGATCAGGTGGTAAAATTACTTGTAAGTGAATACGTTACCCTAGGATTAATACAATTAATGTCTCTTAGTTCGCATCCTGATGCTAGTTGAAGTTGTTGAGTAGTGCAAGAATGAGCCTGAAAGGGCGTTTGAACCTTGCTTAATTTCTTATCAAAGAATATCATAAGAAATAGAATCAAAAGGTGATAATTCAAAGATTGTAAAATCGTTGCATATCAAGAAATAAACAGATCAGGCGGACTGTACATAAGAAAATTGTGTGTATACAAAACATAATGTAATTATACAATATTACACATACATATGCAACCTAAAACTGACGATGAACTGAAATCTCGTAATTTATCGCCCTCTGTGAGAATTTCGATGACTCTCAATATAAATCCTCTCAATAAAATGGAATTTCAGTCTGCGGGGCAAGGCAAATGAAGCGGATTTGATTGATGCGATCCAACACCCCACCCGACCATCAACAACACACACACACACACGCACACACACACGCGTACTGGAAACCTCTTCAAACGAAGGTGCAAGCGACCATCAATAAAACAAGCCCCAAGTAAACTACTTACTACATTGGGAATTACACAATAAAAGCGAAGAAAAAAATTCTATATATTCGTTTGCGTCTTTTTGATGAAGCACACGAACGCGTATGTATTTCTCTGCACACACATATATACTTTTCTATCATCTACCAACCTATCTATCTTATCTACTTATATTCATTTATTAGTTTTCAGTCATAAACCTAAACGTTGTGTGTTCGTGTGTGCATGTTTGTTCATAAAAAAGCATCAGGTTAATGACATGTACGCTATTAAGATATGCACAGAGTGCAACCTACATTCATGCATACATTAAAACACAGATAATGACGTTAACGATGTCGACGATGATAATGTTGGTGTTTTGTTTTTATCATGATGGAAGGAGAGCGCTGGCGCACATATGATGATTCTTCCACACATTCGAGGATAGTTCATATATTCTTTCATTCTTTTATTCTTTGACTTGTTTCAGTCTGTTGGAGCATCGCTTAAAGTCGAAGAAATCTACCTCAGTACTTTTCTTTGTGAGCGTAGTACTTATTCTTTAGGTCTCTTTTGCCGAACCGCTCGTTTTACGGGTACGTAAACACACCAACTTACGTTGTCAAGCGATAGCATTTGACAAACACAGACACACACATATGCATACATACATACATACATACATACATACATACATACTACAGATTCAAGCCATCAATGGAACTGTAAAGATATGTAAAACTTTCCAAAAATTTAGCACATAAATACATATGCATGCATCTAGACATAAAAACGCATCCATAAAACAAACATACAAATCTGCGCATACACTAACACCAAATACTGCACACACACACATATGCACAAATACCTAGATGATGTTGATAAAAGTTCCAATGAAGGAGCCTTGAATCTACGTTAGAGTCCGGCTCTTTCTCTATGGACAAGAAATACAGAAATGAAACTGATTGATAACATACATACATACATTATGAATAAATACCAATCTTGAGAAATTAGGCTTCTCAAAACCAGAATGGAGAAAGCTAATTCGAAGACTACAGATCCAATCCATCACTGGAACTGTAAAAATCTGTAGAACTTTCCAGAAATTTATATATGAGTATGACTAGATATATAACTATATGCATGAGAATACATGCATAAAAGATACAAACCTGCACATACATACATACATGCATACATACGTACATTCATACATACATACATTCATACATACATACAAACAAACAAAAATACCTTGTCGTGGATGTTGAAATTCCAATGAATGAACCTTGGATTTAGGTTAGAAACCGGTTCTTTCTCTATTGGCAAGAAATCTTGAAATAAACTGAATAATGAACAACATTCCTTTGTTTTTAAAATTACGCCGACACAAGCACTGCTTTCTAGCTACCGCTTTTATTTTCCTTCCAATTCCCTGCTTCTATGGTAAATCAAACCTCATTCTAAATCAACGCTTCAGTAAGAATTATTCCCTTATCATTTTGTTAAAAGTGAGTGATAGCTTTTCAAATGACGAAGTCCTCTTGTCCATATATTACAGTTAATGTATTAAAGCAATTTCAAAATGGGAGGACTTGAAAAGACAGCGAAAAGGTTTAATAGAAACGAACTCTGTGAAGAATGTAAAATATAAAAGACGGACGAGAGGGGGATCAAAAGCTGAATACTCACTGGTTCTTTAATAAATTTAAAATATCCGTCATTGATACGTAGAATCATAACATTAAGTAGGAAAAAGCTCTGATATTCAGGATAGAATGTGCGTGCGTGCGTGCGTGCGTGCGTGTGTGTGCGTGTGTGCGTGCGTGCGCGTGCGTGTGTGTGTGTGTGTGTGTGTGTGTGTGTGTGTGTGTGTGTGTGTGTGTGTGTGAAAGATTTCTACACCGTTGCAGTAAAAAAAATACGCTCGCTCTATTATGGTTAACACCAAATGAGAACGAACCTGCAACTATGGGGTTTTTACCACCCAGACTTGCAATAAAACACTTTGTAACACCAAAGATGAAGGTAAGGATTATGAGAGCATTGACCACCTTAAACTAGGAGACCATCCAGAAGAGTTGCAGGAGAAACCGAAGTCATCTCGAGGCCATGGCTGAAGCCAATGGCGATTTTATTGAATACATTTACTCGTTAGTATTTCAATATATTTTTATGTAATTATGGTAAATATATCTGATAAAAGGAGATGTCAATGTTATTTTCATTTTTGTGTAATTTAGATGACAGTATATTCACCGCACCCTGCATATATATATATATGTATATATATATATATATATATATATATATATATATATATATATATATATATATATATATATATATATATATATATATATATATATATATATATATATATATATATATATATATATATATATATATAGTAAGAAGAACGGAGGAGGAGATTTCGATATCCCCACGTGGTAAGTTGTAAGCCAAAAACTATATATAAAATAGAAGAAAAATGCACACAGTTCACACATTCTTAATGTATTATTTAATATATTTATAAGTGAAAGAGTATTGTTTGTCGACCAGTTTCGCTTCCACTAATCATGACCTTGAAATGATTGTAATTTCGCATTTTCTTAAGATTTTAGTCCATGTTCTCGATACACAACATACATACATACACACACGCACATATATACATATGTATAAAGAAAACAGAAAGTGGAGAAATATTGATGAACAACAATTGACTTACATTAATTATTATTAATTTATTCAATACAACTAGACTTCATTCCATCTAACAACTCTTCCTATTTACAATGTTGTATAGTATTGCCATTACTATGTTAAAAATATTTATCATATTTAGTAATACAACCGATCTGAAAACATGGAGCTGCAACAGAATGAAGAAAAAAAAAGAAAAGCCTAGAGAAAAAAAGAGGAAGAGTTGAATATTGTTGTAATCATACCATTTTGCTTGTGTATTCCTTAGACGGTTATTTTAACCTCTAACTCAGTTAAACTTATACACACACACACACACACACACACACACATATATATATATATATATATATATATATACCCACTTATATACATATATATCCACATATACGTACATATATATTAAAAATGTGTTATAATACTATACCACATATACAAAAACAGCCATACCACCAATCCAGCATCCTTCTATCATTAGCAGCCCCACGTTTATCATTATGGTTACGGCACCTGGGCAGGACAATTCAATCACGCGGTGTCAACAGCGCTGAAATAAGTGTTGTTTGAGAACAAACAAGCCAAAATAACCACAACTTTCAAGCACATTTACGCTATGTACAACCGTATCGGTTATATATATATATATATATATATATATATATATATATATATATATATATATATAAATGTTGTGTATACACGACATTGACTGATTAGCGAAAGCGAAACCGGTCAACGAACACAATACTCTTTCACTTATAGATTATATTAAAAATACATTAAAATTATATAAATTGTGTGCATTTTCCTGCTTTTATTTTATGTGAATATATATATATATATAAGTTATATATTTATGTATTTATGTATTCATGGTTTTCAGCCAAGTGGTTGTGGTCATGCTGGAGCACCAGCGTGATTTTCCGTCTTTATGCTTTGCTCTCTTCATGTTCCTTGCATGGCTCTTCTCCTGCACCTGATATAGTCCAATCAAGAGTTTTGATAGCACATCTGGTGTATAAGAGAATTTGACATCGCTGCCCTAAACTGTGTCTCGTGTCGAGCCGTTGGTTCGTCTGGTATCGTGGAGAGGAAAGCGTCGAGTTTTGTCTTGAAGACCTCCACATCCGTGCCCTGCAGGACTCTCAAATGTCCCGGCAGGGCATTGAAGAGCTGAGGTCCTCTGAAACCGAGGCTGCTGCAGTATCTTGTTCTTATGTGAGATGCAGTGGGCGGCACCTTTGGCACCGTGCAGTGGCGACCCGTGCAGGCATTCCTGTAGTACTTGATGCCAAAGTTTGGCACCAGTCCTTCCAGTATTTTCCATATGTATATTATTACATATCTCTCCCGCCTGCGTTCCATGGAGTAGAGACCTAGTGCCTTCAGTCGCTCCCTGTAGTTCATCTGCTGGACTGTGGCGATCTTTTTTGTATAGTGCCGCTGAATTTCCTCGAGTTCTGCTGTCCGTTTGACACTGTGTGGTGACCACAACTGAGAGCAATTGTCTAGGCGGCTCAGGACAAATGTCTTCCATAGAGTCAACATGACGTTTTGATCCCTTGTACGGAATGTCCTCAGTATCCACCCCGCCAGCTGTCTGCACTTTGCTGTCAACTTGACAATGTGCATGTGAAATGATGCATCACTACACATGTTGATGCCCAGGTCTCTCACTGCTTGTGGTTCTGGGATTGCAGTACCTCCAGGTCCTGTGTATGCCAGTTGGGAGGCACTTGTGGCCTTGTAGCGCAGTACTTGAAATTTTTCCGCATTGAACTGCATATTATTTTGCTCTGCCCACTCGTATATTGCATTTAGGTCATTCTGTAGGCTTACAATATCATCAGGATTCTTTATTGCCTGAGATAGTTTTGTGTCATCAGCGTAGCTAGTGACAGTGGCTCTCCGAGTGACCGTGGGTATGTCCAGAAGGGCCACTATGAACAGTAGTGGCCCCAGGACAGTTCCTTGCGGAACACCGCTCAATATTTGCGTTTCCCTAGATAGTTCTCCATTGGCTGCAACTGTCTGACTTCTACCATTCAGGAAGTCATGCAGCCATTCTCCTAATTTACCAGCTATGCCAAGGTTTCGCAGCTTGTGACATATCAAGCCATGATCAACTTTGTCAAAGGCTTTTGCAAAGTCGAGATATATCACATCAACATTTGAATGGTCAAGTAGCTGCTTCAGGACCCAGTCATAATGCTGCAGGAGCTGCGTGAGGCAGCTTCTACCTGGACGAAAACCATACTGGGTCTCATTCAGCAAGTCATTTTCTTCTAGGAACTCAATCAATCTCTTTCTCACAATTCGTTCCATGACTTTGCTAATATGTGAAGTCAGAGAGATGGGCCATATATATATATAACCTACATCCCTATATATATATATATATATATATATATAGGGAGGTAGGTTGTAATGTAAGTATACACACATATGTACACACACACACGAACACATACACACACACACACACACACACACACACATACACACACACACACACACATATATATATATATATACTTTATTTAAAAGCAGCAGAAATATAACAAGAAAAACTGTTACTCTGAGTATCACCTTCCCGTTCATCAGACAGTTTTGTTAGAAACTGTCCGATGAACGGGAACGTGAAACTTAGAGTAACAGTTTTTTTGTTATATTTCTGCGGCTTTTAAATAAAGCATATTACTCTACCTCTGGTATTTGAGTACTCTTTTTTCCACCTTGTTGCACATTTCATGTGCTTACTCCGGTGTATGTATATATATATATATATATATATATATATATGCATACACACTGAAGATGGTATCTACATGGTATGAGAGAATAAAAGGAGAGTGGAGAAAAAATTGAGTGCGAAAAAATAGATCGGTAGACTGAAGGAAGTGGGTCAGGGAAAGGGAGAAAACAAGGTAATTTCGTACTGAAATGAAAAACCTGTTTCTTACTAGCGTAAAAAAGAAAGAAAATATACTTTATTCCTGTGTCACTTCGTGAATCGATAAAAAGATACACGTACACACGCACACACAAACACACACACACACACACACACACAAATATATATATATATCCATATATCCATCCATACATACATACATAGGTACATACACACATATATATACATTCATGTAAATTATACATACACGCATATATATGAATATATCTCGTATATTTATATATATATGTGTATATATACATATTTATTAACATATATACCAATATATATACATGTATATACATTAAACATACATGTATATACGTATGCATATGTGTGCATATATGTGAATACACATATGAATTGGTACATATATATCTATATATGTATATATACATATGTACACACATATATGTACATATATTCATATAAATATATAGGAATATATTTATAGATAGATAAGTAGATAGATAGATAGATAGATAGATCTACACATTTGCGTATGTCTGCATTTGTGTCTCTATGTGTTCCCATCTACAGATTTCGTGTTCAATATCGGTTCCTAATGTGACACAGGAATGGAAATTTTTCCTTTTATTTTTCCATACCCTTAGCAGGAAATGTGTAGTTAGGTTTCCAAGTGGATTTGCGTTCCATATTCTGAATTCTTTTCACTCTAAACATTCCCTTTCCTTCCCCATTTCTTTCACTTTCTTTTACCTCTTTTTCTCCGTTTCTGCATCTATGTACACACGCACGAACACACACGTACCTCTCTCTCTCTCTCTCTCTCTCTCTCTCTCTCTCTCTCTCTCTCTCTCTCTCTCTCTCTCTATCTTTATCTCTCTATATATAACCCAGTGTGGTATTCACGGAGATTTTAAGGTGGAGATAGTGTCTTTTGGCGTCTACTTTTCCCAGCGCGTGGAGAGGCCTATAGTCAATCCCTTGTTATAATTATGTATATAATTACAATATATATATATGCAGTTACACAGCAAGATAGATACATCATTATTGTTACTGCTGCTGGTAGATACATCTACATATGTTTTAGCTTTTTCCTGATACATAATTTGGATTGCGGTCATGCTGGGGCACCGATTGGAATAGCTTTAAGTCGGCCAAATTGACCCAGTAATATTTACATAGATATAAAGATACTTATATATATATATATACATATATATGTATGTGTGTGTGTGTGTATATATTCTTTTATTTGTTTTTGTTTTAGCGATTTGACGGCGGCCATGCTGGGGCATCGCCATTAGTCGAACAAATCGACATCAGGACTTATTCTTTGTAAGCCTACGATTTAGAATAAGTAGTATCTACCTCTTTTGCCGAATCGCTACGTTACGGGGCGTAATCACACCGACAACGCCTGTGAAGTGATGTTGGGGGGGGGGACACATACAGATACACAAATATACGCATATATATATATATATATATATATATATATATATATATATATATATATATATATACATACATATATATATATATATATATATATATATATATATGGGAGAATATACAAATAATAACAACAGACGAGGACAGGTGGTGTAATATATATATATATATATACTG
The DNA here is from genome assembly GCF_046866305.1 of Octopus bimaculoides. Lineage (NCBI taxonomy): Eukaryota > Metazoa > Mollusca > Cephalopoda > Octopoda > Octopodidae > Octopus > Octopus bimaculoides. Next base: position 32,308,320 of record NC_142947.1, on the reverse strand, counting down.
TCTTACTTGTTTCAGTCATTTGACTGCGGCCATGCTAGAGCACCACCTTTTAGTCGAGCAAATCGACCCCATGACTTATTCTTTGGAAGCCTAGTACTTATTCTATCGATCTCTTATGCCGAACCGCTAAGTTACGGGGACGTATACACACCAGCATCGGTTGTCAAGCGATGTTGGGGGAACAAACACAGACACAAACATACACACACAGATACATATATATATATATATACATATATACGAAGGGCTTCTTTCAGTTCCCGTCTACCAAATCCACTTACAAGGCTTTGGTCGGGCCGAGGCTATAGTAGAAGACACTTGCCCAAGGTGCCACGCAGTGGGAATGAACCCGGAACCATGTGGTTCGTAAGCAAACTACTTACCACACAGCCACTCCAGCGCCTATGTATATATATATATATATATATATATATATATAAAGTGAAGTATATTTGCCACTTAAACGTGGCTGACCCCGAGGGGTGGATGTTACTGTTGCTTTTAGCCCCAGGACACAGATGTGTGTCGATAGCCAGCTGGAGGAGATGTCCTCCTGGGGCTAAAAGCAACAGTAACATCCACCCCTCGGGGTCAGCCACATTTAAGTGGCAAATATACTTCACTTTATCGTGCAGTTACTGTTAATACCTCGTTCAGAGATTTAACATTGCTTATATATATATATATATATATATATATATATATATATATATATAATAATAATAATAATAATAATAATAATAATAATAATAATAATAATATAGATTTAATCAAAATATTAAATGTGGTACTTAAAATGTTTGAGGCACCAGAATTTGGTAGGATAAAAACCAAAAACAAAATCAAGAGATTTGGTGGATAAAATTTGAAGTTAAGCAACAAAAATTCAATAGGTTATAGCAGTACGTACATTTCGTACAAGCTCCATTTATTCATGTAGTGAGAACACTACAGAAAATACAATGAAAATATACTCCTCAGCTGCATAAAGGAATTTCATGAAATTCATTTATGCAGCTGAGGAGTTCCTTTTCATTGTATTTTCTGTAGTGTTCTCACTACATGAATAAATGGAGCTTGTTCGAAATGTATGTACTGCTATAACCTATTGAATTTTTGTTGCTTAACTTCAAATATATATATATATATATATATATATATATATATATATATATATATATATATATATATATATATATATATATATATATATACATCTATGCATACGACGGGCTTCTTTCAGTTTCTGTCTACCAAATCCACTGACAAAAATCTGTGCTGCAGCACGGAATTTTTTCAGTGAACAACTCTCAAAGCCACGAAAATATTTTGGCAAATTAAATTTAAATGTTGCAGTGAATTTAATGTTTTTTTGTGTGTTTCTTAAATGGTTTATAAACACCTTTAACGCTGCAATTGTTTTATTAATTTTAATCCATTTTAATTAACTAAAGGCGCTCATGGCGACGAGACGCTCATGGCGACTTGTGTATGGTAATAATCAGGCAAGAAGACTGAAATGTGTCTACTGTAGATATGCTTCTGTCTGTTTCGCTCTTCTCAGCAGTTTTTCCAGCCTAAGATGACTATATATAGGTGCAGGTAGGGGGGTGGGGGTGGTAAGAAGCTTGCCTCCCAACTACATGGTTCCGGTTCAGGGTCACTGCGTAGCATCATGGGCGATGGCTTTCAACCCCCTTCTTTCTACAAGTCCCCCCACACCCATAGACACACAACACACGCACACACTGTACACATAAACACAAACATATATAACAGACGCTAGTCACACACGGCGCAACACATACACAATAATATACCAGTTGCACAGGCAAATCACATGAACATACACGGCGCGACCGAAACCTTGAGTGGATTTGGTTGACGGAAACTGGAAGAAGCCCGTCGTATATAAATGCATAAAAGTGTGTACTTGTGTGTGTGTGTGTGTGTGTGTGTGTGTGTGTGTGTGTGTGTGTGCGCGCGTGTGTGTGTTTATACGTAAACAGAGAAACAGGCAAATAAATAGGTAGATAGACAGATAGACAGATAGACAGAGAGAGAGAGAGAAAGAGTTTCTTTTGTGAATATACACTGCGTGACAGGAGTGTCTAAATATGGAACTAGGACTAAGGAAATTTATCCATTTATAGCATATACCTGATATTTTATATAACATTGTTATTGTTATTGTACCCCTTGTTGCTTATGTTAAGCTCCAAATCTGTTCTGATTTAGTGGGGCAATGGTCAGTGGCACTTCGTCCGTGGTTATTTAGTATTTGGTTTCAGATATGGTTTATCTAGCACCATGTCATTCAATGTAACGTGAAAATAGTGGAATCCGTAGAGCATCGAATAGAATCTCTTGCCGTATTTGTCACAGCACTTCGACCGTTGTCTTCCAATAACACTTAAATACTCATTCACCTTTGTCTATCTCATGGTCTATAAATAAACTGTCAGGGTGAGGGAAATGGAGATGAACTGCAGTGTTTCTTCCGATTTCGATAGTTAAGTTCTGACGGCAATACCTCCGACCGTACATCGACAGCACTGCGACGACGTTCCGACAGCATGGCACTGAAACAACATGTCACTGCGACGACACTGTGACAGTGCAGCATTGCGACGGCACTACGACGACACGGCGACGGCACAGCGATGGCACAGTGATGGTACTGCGACGGTACTGAAACAACATCGCAATGATACTGCAGCGGTTCTGCGGCGATAGTGCGGTAACTTTGGAGCGATACTGTACGATGATTCCATACCGATCCGTGGCTTTGTAGGCAGAAAAGATGCATACATATGCAACTTCCCATCTATAACAAAAATGTTTTAAACAGCAACATACAACCAAAGGAAAACTGTTTCCCTTGTCTGCATCTTAGAAAGAATATTTCAAGCCGTAGAACCAGTGTTTCAGGAAACTAACGGAAGCTTTGCATTTTAGGAAGATCTTCTTAATTCATTAAATCCTGTCGATATAACTCGGGGCAGCTTTAGCTTCTATTTCTAGACAAGGGTAGTGAACATGTAGTGATGCAATTGTTGATTTGCTATTTCTTAATTATGTGTCAGTGATGATGGAAACGGTGTTGTTGTTGAGAATGTATTTTTAACAAAAAAATCTATTGTCTGTAACAATGCATCTCATCAGCTTTGTTCATTCGAAGCAGTTTGTTGTAGCCAGTGGCAAACGTTTGTGTTTATGGGTGTACCATGCGCGCGCGCGTGTGTGTCAGTCCTGTATGTGTGTGTAGTCATGTGTGTATGTGTGCGTGTGATTGCGTATACGGAAATGTGCACGCCACTTATATTCATGTTTCTATGTGCGGAGGAGCAGAGGAAAGCTGGTATTTATATGTGTATTGTCCATACGTGTGTGCGAGTGAGTGAATGTGTGTATGTGTGTTTGTGTATGAGTGTGTGTGAGGGGGGGGGGGGGTGTCTGTATGTGTGTGTGTGTGTGTGTGTGTGTGTGTGTGTGCAACTGGTATATTTTATGTGTATTTGTTGCGCCGTGTGTGAATAACGTTTATTATATATGTTTGTGTTTATCTATACAGTGTGTGCGTGTATGTGTGTGTGTGTGTGTGCGTGTATGTGTGTTTGTGTGCGTGTATTTGGGTGTGGGTGGATGTGTAGGTAGAAGAGGATTGAAGGCATGTACACTTGTGTACGTATGTTAGGGAAGTGGAGAGTGGGGGGATGGGGAAAGGAAGGTATGTTTTGTTTCAAGTACTGTCTAGAAGTGGAACGAGAATAGTGAAAGAAGAAGAAGGAGGAGGAGGAGGAGGAGGAGAAGAAGAAGAAGAAGAATTTAGAAGAAAAAGAAGAAGAAGAAGAAGAAGAAGAAGAAAAAGAAGAAGAAGAAGAAGAAGAAGAAGAAGAAGAAGAAGAAGAAGAAGGCTACTACGACGATGACGATGCAGATAATGAAAATAAAGAAAATTAGTTCTAATTAAACCAAAATGGCACTAAATGAGGGAAAGTTGGGTGTTGGTCGATTATATCGACCCATAGCTGTTGATCAGTATCTATTTAAGTTCATCCCGTAGGAATAATGTGAAGGGGGGAGGGAGACATGCAGCAACTGCGTCGTTAGATCGAAAAATAACACTGGGAACCGGTGGAAGAAAAACGAATAAGACAAACAACAACGACAATAGCAATAGCAACGGAAACGACGAGGACAATTATATTTATAATAATGATAATAATAATAATAATAATAATAATAATGATAATGATAATAATAATAATAATAATAATAATAATAATAATAATAATAATAATAATAATAATAGTAATCCTTTCTAATAAAGGTACGAGGGCTGAAATTTTACGGGAGGGGACTAGTCGATTACATCGACCCCAGTGTTTGACTGGTACTTAATTTAATGACCCCCCCCCCCAAAAAAAAGGACAAACGGCTAAGACGACCTCAGAATGCTAAGATGGACCAAATGCTAACTGTTTACCCTGTGCGCTAACCATTCTACCAGCTAGACGCCTCGATAATAATAATAATAATAGTAGTAGTAGTAGTAGTAGTAGTAGTAGTAGTAGTAGTAGTGGTACCAAGCAGTGGCTATCCCGGCTTCTGATCTTTACTGACTGGAAGTGTTATCTTGGTGTAAAAGATGGGTCACAGCAAATATTCTGCCTCAGTTCCACAGTCAGTTGCCAGTTGCTTGACTTTGCCCAGTGGACCATGTTCCTTGGTGGCTGACGTCACGCTCATCTCTGATCCCGAGCAAAAGTAGTATAGGAGTACCATAGCCATGCGTTGAGATGAATTCTTTGGGGTTTGACTAATTCACCTCTGGAAATATGGGTGTTTCGTTCAACATCCTTAATCAAACCTAGTTCAGGGACCTTTTGGGCAGAGTGGGATACTCGACCTGAAGACAATTCCAACTGGTTCCCACCTGCAAGTTAATGCGCTGTTTATCTCGATATGGGCTCACCATATTGCACACATATGGTTGTAAAGCATGTAATTGGTGAACACTTATCAGATGAGTAATCATGATGGGTATATTGAGATGGGTATATTTGTACCCTAGTGTCACTTTGATGGTATGTGCTGCTCTCTTACTTAATAATAATAATAATGATCATGAATTGAAATTTGATCACAAGACTGTATGATCGAGGTTTACTCCAACATTGTGTCACTTTAGTTTAAATTTGTCGTTGATTTAAATCTGGTCAATGTCATCTTGGTTGTGTATCTGTTGTTCAAATACTTGAAAATCTATGAAGGATACTTCATACAATTTTTGAAGTGTGAAGGTGATTTAAAAAAAAAATATTTAACAAACAAATGTTTTGAAATGTTTTATGGGGATGCTACTAACCTTTTTGGCGAAGAAGTTTTTGTTCTAGTGTGTGAGCGCTTTCGTTAAACCTTTTCAAACACACGTGCTCTTAAAGAGGAAGGTGTTATTTTTGTGGTAGAGATAGTATTATTTTTGGTTTATTTTCGGACTTTTGGTTATCCTCATAAATATTCTTTTACCATTGTTTATTATATGCACTGTTGGCTATTTCCGATTTAATTTTGGATTTAGAATTCTTATAACGTATTCTTTTGTATTTCGTATTTGTGTGTGTGTGTGTGTGTGCGTGTGTATGTATGTGTGTCTGTGTGTACATATACATATACATACATATATATGGTCGTCCCTTGTCGTGGTGAAAGAGCTTGTGCGTTCCAATGATTTTGACAGCGATGCCGTATGGAGTCTTAGACTCCTGATAGGGCCACCCATAGCGGCAAGGTCGAGGATGAGGGCCCGGACTAAGCACGATCAAACTCCAACATCAAGACCCCCAACGTCGAAGCAGGCGGCGGGGGGCTATCTGAAGCCCCCAAGGATTGACTCCGGCCGAAGAGGGACAGACTCCGGCAGCTCGCTGCAACCAGTCTCATCAAGACTGCATGTCTCCATTTTTGAACTGCAGTGGAGAAGTTCCTGGTCAAGTGAGTGCGCATCACCGTCGCGCAGCCACGATCACCTCAAACAAATTTATTCAGCGAATGGCTTCGTCTTTCTAATCTGTCTCAAAAAGCTGGAACAATGAAGACATGTCCTTGTCTGTCTCCTGTCCAAACTTGATTTACGCGTACCCTACCACAACATCGTTTAGGCTTAGCAACCCTTCCTGTTTGTTTTCACTGTCCTGTTTGTGTTACCAATTTTGACCCTCCGCAAAATCCCAAATTTGATTTAATTTGCTTTGCGGGAGCAACTGGTTTATCGAAAGCGTATATTGTTGTTAAATGCTCGAAATACAAAAGTAGAAAAACACCCAACAACTGATGAAGGGTCGTTCTATATGCTGTTTGTCTTGTTTTATATTTGTGTCTTTCGTTGTTCGAAAAAATAGTTCATATTCCATGTACTCGTACTTCGTATTTTTTTGTTCTACATGTTTCATGACGTCCTATGCCCACATATGCATATATGTATACGTGTAGATTAAGTATGTACATATACGTATTTTAATATGCATATATATATATATATATATATAGAGAGAGAGAGAGAGAGAGAGAGAGAGAGAGAGAGAGAGAGAGATAGATATAGATATATGTACATATATATATACACACACACACACACACACACATACACACACACACACACACACACACACACACACACACACATATATATATATATATATATATATATATATATATAAAGAACGAACATTATTATATACTAGGTAACAAAGTATACGTTTGAGTATTTCAAAGCATATGTTGGTGAAAAATACCGCTAAAAATGTTGCTTTCATTAAGTAATCTTAAACGCAATCGCCCCCACCCCCCACCCCAAGCGGAGATCCATAAACAACAGCAAGGAGAAATATCAACATCAGTAAGAGCAATAGTCATAACAAGATAATGGCGGTGATGGTAATAAATGCCATAGTTTAAATAACAAGACAGATTATTATGAATAATAGAATATATTAATCTTTATAGAATAATACATCATATATAAATATATAACATGGTTCAATGCAATATAATATAATGTAATGATATAATATATAACGTATACTGTATTATAATATTATATTTACTATATAATGTAAAATAATATAAACTTTTAGAATAGAACATGCTATAAACACTCTATCATTATACCAGATAATAAAATACATAATAATATACATTATTGGATAAAATATACAAATAAACACAAAATTAGATGAAATAAACTTGAAAGAAACACAAACTTACACATAAGAATATGAAAATTAATTAATGGTAGGAGAATGGCAAAAATATAAACACCGTTCTTTGAAGACAAATGCAGATCAAAGAACTTCCTAGACAAGAGAGAACTGGAAGAAAAATTAATGAATCTTATTAAAACAAGAAAAAGCTAATGCAAATTTTATTATGGTCCTTGAGCAAACGTCGTTAAAGGAGGGTATATTATGTTTTCAAACAGCTTAGTAACAACAGCAACAACAAAAACACCGATTACAAAAAGAAATTATCATTATTATTATTATTATTATTATTATTATTATTATTATTGTGTTATGTTCTGGTTTCGCTTTAATTTAAACGAGCTGCATCGAAGTCTCCAAGGGACAACAGAGTTTTGTATCTGGAGATGGTAACAAATGAGGTGCCATCCACGTAACTGAAACAGAATGTGTAAGGTTGCGTTTTCATGGAATGAAATTTGCGTAGAATATGTGAAGTACACTTAAGCACGATCGTTTAGAACTCGCTACTTTTGGAGCTGCCAGAGATTTGATCCACACACTTGTTTGCTCCTCTTGGTATCATTCCAAGTGCCCCAGTAATAATACGTAATGTTACTGTTTTGATACGCCACATTCTTCCAATTTCCAACACCAGGTTGTTGCTCTTGTTGTTTTCAAACGTTTTCAGGGATGTTTTTGTCGGCTGGGGTTGCAGCACCAATCAGGAGACAAGTCTTTTCAATATGAGTTTTAACAATGATATCAGGGTGATTTGCCTGCATTTTCCTATCAGTCCGAACACTGAAATTCCAGATGATAAATATCCTCGGCATTCTGAGCAACTTCTGGTGGCTTGTGTTCCTGTCAATTGTTATAGGGAAGAAGATTATATCTGTGGCATATTGTCCAGTGTATCTACAGACCTGCCTTCCTGTAATGACTTTCTAAGTATTCTTTTGGTGCTAGTCTGCTGCATCCAGAGAATATGTGGGCGATTGGATCTGAATGTTCTCTGCATATCATTATCATGATCATAGGTGTTGCCTTTGTTGTTATTGTTGTTGTTTTACTATTCAGAACGCTCGGCCTTGTTTGTTCTGGCAGATTCTGTGAGAGCGGACAGCTGCCTGCTGTCAGAGGTCTCAGAGGCTCTCTTTCCGCACATTATTAAGCTTTGATACTTGGTTGTTGTCATTATTATTTTTGCTGTTAATCTTTTTTAAACTAACTCTTCCAAGTTACAAACATTGCAATTTTAACGTTCTACGGTGTGTTGTTTACGAGTAGGAATGATCTATTGTAAGGGAAGTATAGCAAGATTTCGTTATTATTATTATTATTATTATTATTATTATTATTATTGTTATTATTATTATTATTGTTGTTGTTGTTGTTGTTGTTGTGGTTGTTGTTGTTGTTGTTGTTGTTGTTGTTGCTGTTGTTATTATTATCAGTAGTAGTAGTAGTAGTAGTAGTAGTAAAAGATATCGATCAGAAGTTATTTTAATGGCAGACGAAGAGAGTGTTAAATAAAGAGACAAGGATTTTGGTCCTAATTGCCTGAGATCTATCAATAAGAACAAAAAAAAATGCATCAGGCGGAATGTCAATAATGAAGACACCTCGGCTCTCTATAGAATGTGTAGTGAAAGAGAAAAGACAGTTGAGCACATAGTATCTGAATGTAAAATGACTGCTCAGAGGATTTATAAGAACGAGAGATATGACAATATTGTAACAAGCATACACTGTGGAATATGCAAAAGCCAAGTTATTTGAACATAAGGGAAAATAGTATGATAATAAAACAGAAAATATCCTTGAAAACATCCATATAAATGTACTATGGGATACAAATATTGAAAGGAAGACCTAAATAGAACATTCACCCTAGGATAATATCGTACGTGATGAAGAGAAAATGTGTATTGCTTGATCGATGTTTCTTCTCCTTTTGATAAATGAGTTCGTAAAGAAAGGTGGTAATTTTTTTTTCTTTTCTTTTTGATGCCAGAACATAAAATATAAACTTCAAAGAATTTGAAATTACCATAAAATCCTTTCGCTGGCGTTTGGAAACTTTACAGTGACTCGTGATCTCCCAACTTGTGACTCGTGATCTCCTAACTTCGTTGTGTTGATGAAAGTAGCCTTCTAAGCAAGTTGGGAGAACAAGAGATACTGTAAAGGTTTCAAATGGTAATGGAAGAACATAAACGAATATGCAATGAAATTCTAAATAAACTATCGATTTGTTAGTTGTATAGATACTTAACCATTTGACTAATGATACAGGAATAGAATTGAACTCGTAATGACTTCTCCAAGAAAGAACAGAATAAGGTGGTGCTCCAGCATGGCCGCAGGCAAATGATTGAATCAAGTAAAATAATAAAATATATATACACACACACACACACATACATAACTATATATATATATATATATATATATATATATATATATATATATATATATATATATATGTATGTATGCATGTATGTAGGCAGGTATATATAAATGCATTAATATCTATATACACGTTTGTTCATGTTAGAGTGTGAGCCTGTCTGAATGTATGTGTTCAAATACCCACGCATATGCACACGCATATACACACGCACATACATGTATATATGTGCATAAGTAAATATAAATGTGTGTGTGTGTGGGTGTGGGTGTATGTGTGTGTGTGTGTGTATGTTTGCGTGTGTGTAGTTTGTGTCTTCCTATAATTCTTCTTTCATCATCTGAGATGTGTTCTCTGATAATTTCTTATACACTTGAAAGTGATTATTTCCTGAAGTGTGTATTCGAAGGGCGAGAGAGAGAGAGAGAGAGAGAGAGAGAGAGAGAGAGAGAGAGAGAGAGAGAGAGAGACAGACAGACAGACAGACAGAGGAAGTGAGAGAGATTTACAGGCAGAGAGAGAGAGAGAGAGAGAGAGAGAGAGAATGATAACGCTAGAGACACGATAGGCAAACAAACAAGGCGAGTGTATGTAACAAAGAGAAAGAGAACTTGAGGTAGACGATTAGCGCGTGTAGTCTCCTTCTCACGTTTTCGTAGCCTCATTCGTTTTCAATGTTTTGGTGTATGTGTATTTTTATTTTTTGCTAAAGTTTGGAGACGGTGTTGTCATATTGTTGTTGTTCATCTTCGATCGTTTGTGCTTGAGGAAATAACTAAAATTCGTTGTTATCTGACAACATGATCAGAAAAAAAAAATAGGACAAAATAGTTATACTCACGTTTATACAGATATGCGATATAGTTTGTAATATTTGTGTCCACATATTTAACCAGACTACTTATCGCTATACAAATACTGTGACAAACTTTAAACAGTTTTACGAAAGACGACAAAGTACAAATCACATTGTGTATTGTCATTCATATTTCTTATTATATCGATGATCAATATGATTACTTCTCTATGATTTGATAGTTGTTTCTAAATAAAATGTTTTTCAAATGGATGCGATTGGAATGAAAGATTTTCTCTGAAATTAACCCCTTCCACCCTCTCTTTTTCAGTCTACTAAGCTGGCAAAAAATAAGTAGTACCTGCATTTCAAAGGGCCAACCTTGTCACGCTGAATCTCCTAATGAACTATGCTAAGTGTACACGTGTCTGTGGAATGCTCATCCACATGCAGGTTAATTTCACAAGAAGGCTGCTCCGTTGATTGGATCACCTGGAACCCTGGTCGACGTAACTCACGGAGCGCCAGGTTAAATGCCAGATTTATAGTAATTATCTCCGCTTCAGATGGCAATTGCGATTAACTCCAAAATGAGAAGAAACTCTTCAAAACAGGGATACCATTAACCCTTTAGTGTTCAGATTATTCTGTCACATTGTTTTTAATTAATCCTGTATCATCTTACATCCTTGAAATTTCAATGATGTGATTGTATATTTTCAGAATGACATTGTAGGGTAGGTGTGAGAGGACAGAACTGACTTGTGCAGACATAAAGCAAATAGAATATTTGGGCCAGATATGGCCGTTTTAAATGCTAAAGAATAGGTTATTAACCCTTCTAACTAGCAAAGTCAACGGCAGTAAAGTCAACGAACATTTAAGCATAAGGACTGCAATTTCGCAATTTCAGAGTGTAGGTTTGAATTGATGACACCGACTGATTTTATCGACCCCAGAAGGGATTAAAGAGCAAGGTGGCCACGATGGAATATGAACTGAGAAGATAAAGAGTCAAAAAAGATATCGCAAAGGGTTAGGTAGGTCGTCGGAAGACGACCTAACTATTCTCCTAATCTACTACTACTGCTGATATCACCACCATCACTATTACTACTACTACTACTACTACTACTACTACTACTACTACTACTACTACTGCTGCTGCTACTGCTGCTGCTGCTGCTTATGCTACTACTACCACTACTAATACCACTAGTATTTCTGAAAACAAAAATAACAATGCTTAAAAATTTTGGCACAAGGCCAGCAATATTTTCGTGGTGGAAGGGGTTAGACTATTAAACCCACCGCAATATCTAATTGACATTTACTGTAACAATCACGGAAAGGTGAAAGGGAAAGTCAACTTCAGCTGCTTTTGAACTCAGATCGTACAGAGCCGGAAGGATATATATATTTATAGAGAAATGTTATTGCCCACAGGTAGCTAAACTTAGAGGGGACAAATAGGGACAGACAAAATGATTAAGCCGATAACATTGACCCCTGTACGTAACTAGTACTTAATCAATTGGCCCCGAAAGGGTCAAAAGTAAAGTCGACTTCGGCGGAATTTGAACTCAGAACGTAACGGCAGACGAAATACCGCTAAGCATTGCGCCCGGCGTGCTAACGATTCTGCCAGGTCGCCGCCTTAAAAAAAAAAAAAATATATATATATATATATATGTGTGTGTGTGCGTGTGTGTGTGTGTGTGTGTGTGTGTGTGTAAATTGAACTGCACGTTTGACAATCCGACTTAGCTGTAAGGTGTTATTCTAGCACTCAGCTAGGAGTTCACGGCAAATAGAAATAAGCTAATGAATTTTATAAGATAACCGTTTTTTCCCCTGTGTCATGTTTTTTTTCTTATTACTGCTCTGTACTCGATTAATACTGCGTTATACATTACAAATATATTTTTTCTACTCTAGGCACAAGGCCCGAAATTTTTGGAGCGGGGTGGGGGGGGGGCAGTCGATTAGATCAACCCCAGTACGCCACTGGTACTTAATTTATCGCCGCCGAAAGGATGAAAGGTAAAGTCAGCCTCGGCGGAATTTGAACTCAGAACGTAAAGACAAACGAAATATCGCTAAGAATTTCACCCACCGTGCGGCCTTATACATTACAAGTATATTATTTAAAACAGTTTGGTTCGGGTACACACGTCTTCATGTTTCGCGGGCCTCTAACTGCCACCCGTCCCTTTTAAATAATTCATATATCTTCTATTAAGTGTGTTGAGTACATTTTTTTATTTTGTTTGTCCACTCGCTCATGTATATATACATCTATCCATCCATCCACGCATGCATACATACATATACGTGTGTGTGTGCGTGTGTGTGTGTATGTGTGTAAAACGAGGCAATTTATCAAGTTATATCATTGGCTGTCAAATATATAAGATATAATAGAAAAAAAAAACGTTTAGTAAGGAAGTCGACCCCACAGGAAATACATCATCATGATTGATCGTTTGGCACCGGTAGAAATAAACACCAGCCATGCGTACAATTTGCAAATGAAGACGGAAAAA
>NC_142947.1:32280321-32290321 GCF_046866305.1 Octopus bimaculoides | reverse complement strand
AGTTGTAAGTACACTGCTGCAAATTAGACACTCCCTGCGTCATCCTATACCTAATTAGTTTTAATTAATTAAAATTTCAAAGCTGGTAATTCTTGCCTCGAGCATTTAGATAATAATTTGTTTTGATTACTTAATGTGTAATTTTGAATAATTAAAATTTGTTATTCACTACATCAAATATATTTAACGCACTTAACTAGCGATGAAATCTATCAAGTACTGGCCGGTAACGTGGAGAATATGAATCAGTTATTTCATTATTATTATTACATTCCAACGGCGGTGAGCTGTTATTATTATTTTTTTTAACCTTTATATCCTATGCATATGTCCCTACTTTTTCAGCATATACTTACCTTTTTTATATCATTTCATTACATGAAAACCCCCACACTTTATGCCTGTCTCGGTATTGTCCCCCTCATCCTTTACCCTTGTGAGAAATAAATGAAAGCATTATTATTATTATTGTTATAATTATTATTATTATTATTATTATTATTATTATTATTATTATTATTATTATTATTATTATTATTATTGAGTGAGAGAGCAGTGCATGCCATCAAAGTGACATTGGGGTAAAGTATCCAAAGCCCAGTACACCCATCCTGACTATGCGTCTGATAAGTCTACAACAGGCACATGCATCACAACCATATGTGCGCGACATGGTGATCTCATATCAAGACAAGCAGCCCATGACTTTGCAGGTGGGGTCCAATTAGAATTTTCTTCACGTCCAGTGTACCCATCCTGCTGAAAAGGTCCCTGAATAAGGGTTATTTAAGGATGATGAACAAATCACCCATGCTTCCAGAGGTGAATTATTCAAACCCAAAATAATTCCTCTCAACACATGGCTATGCTGCTCCCCCACACATGATTATGATGCCCCTCCCATTATTATTATTATTAATATTATGTTGTTGCTGTTGTTATTGTTTTCTTCTTCTTTCTTCAAATTTTCTTCCATTTCTCGCCGAGAGTTTTCCGTACACCTAGGGCAGAGAAACCCATTGTATGCATTCCCAGTTTGCATACGCAAATTTACAGGTAAAATATGTATGTAAAAAAATTAATAAATAAATAAATTCATGAATGGATGTTGTTTTCACAGCGATAATGCTCATCTCAGTACATGAGATTTCCAGTTAACACGATTGTTTGCACTTCCTGTAGGGATGGTAAGCCTGCTTTCATTTTCAAATAGGTTTCAGTACCTTTTTTAAAATTATTCCTAGAGATCCTACAATCACTGGTACGGTAGTTGCCTTGAGATGCCACATCTTTTCAATTTCTATTAGCAAGTCTTTATATTTACTGATCTTGTCAAATTCTTTCGCCACTATATTGTGATCGCAAGGAATACTCATGTCTTTTAATAAACACATCTTTTTGTCTGATCTTTTATAATAATATCCGATTTATTAGCTTTTATAGTTTTGTCGGTATGGTGTTTATACCATTTGTCAGCGGTTTTGATTTTATAATGCCGACATATTGTCCAGTGTAAATACTGGCCAACTCTGTCATGTCTTGCTTTATATTCTACAAGTGTTAAGACTCTACACCCTGAGATTATGTGGTCTATAGTTATTATTATTATTATTATTATTATTATTATTATTATTATTAAAGCAAGGTGGTAGAATTCTCAGCGGCATTTCGTCCGTCTTTACGTTCTGAGTTCAAATTCCGTCGAGGTCCTCAGCCGTTCATCCTTTTGGAGTTGATAAAATAAGTACCAGTTAAGCAGTGGGGTCCTTGTAATCAACTCTTCTCCTCCCTCCCCCACCAAAAAATTCCAAGCCTTGTGCTTAAAACAGAAAGCATTATAACTGTATTCCATACTTAGGCGGTGAACTGGCAGAATCATTGTCACACGTAAAATGTTTTGTGCCATTCTTTATGTCCTAATTTCAAATTTCCTCCTGGTCGACTTTCCCTTTCTTGTTTCGTGCTCAATAATATTAAGTACCAATTTAGACCTGGAGTTGACGTAATTAAATTTCCTTTCCCTGCATAAGTATGCATATATACATACGTATTTATCTATCACTCTCTCCTCTCTCTCTCCTTCTCTCTCTCCTTCTCTCTCTCCTTCTCTCTCTCCTTCTCTCTCTCCCTCTCTCTTTCTGTAGCTGTGTGATAAGAAGCTTGCTTCCCAACCACATGGTCCCGGGTTCAGTCCCACTGTGTGGTACATTGGGCAAGTGTCTTTTACTAGCCTCGGACCAACCAAAGCCTTGTGAGTGGACTTGGTAGATGGAAACTGAAAAAATCCCGTCGTGCTTGTCCCCCCACCATCGATTGACGACCTATGTTGGTGTGTTTACGTCCCCGTAACTTAGTGGCTCAGCAAAAGAGACCGATAAAAAATACCAGGCTTACAAAGAATAAGTCCTGGGATCGATTTGTTCGACTAAAGACAGTGCCCCAGCATAGCCACAGCCAAATGACTGAAACAAGCAAAAGAATAAATGAATACATGTGCGTGCCTGTGTGTGTGTGTGTGTGTGTTTGTGTGTGTGTGTGTGTGTGTGTGTGTGTGTGTGTGTGGGTGTGTGTGTGTGTGTGTGTGTGTGTGTAATATAATGTTCACGTGACTAATAAATATGTTTATCGTATTTAATCTGTAACTGAATAATTTATAGATCTTTGTTTTAAATTTCGTGCGGAAAATACGGAACTACAATAACTATTTTAAATAACGATTAGAAGACAGCTACAGAGATAAAATAGTTGATACTTAGACAAACAAACAAATAGATGAAGAGTGAACAAAAATAACTCATTGGTAGGGATTTAGTAAATCTGCATAGATATAGGTTATCTCCGTAGATGGTTTATGTGCGTCTATATATGTATTTTTCTATATGAGTAGAGACGGAGTAAGAAAGAGAAGGAACGGGGGACTTAATTTAAGCATTTTAAAGAATAGTATCCGATGCAAACATTGTCTGAGTAAGATAGATTCACTCCATATACACATTACGAAACACAGATATTCGGACATTCATACACGCGCACGCACACACACACATAACGACGCTTATTGTATGTGTGGTCATCAGAATATTTACGCAATGTATCTAAACAACTATATATTTCACACACTTCTTCCTGTCTGAAGCTACTTATCTTTCTTGTTTCCCTTCTTTCTATAATTACAGTTTAACGGTACAGAAAATGATAATTCCTGTTATACATCATGTGGCTGTGTGGTAAGAAGCTAAGAAGCTTGCTTCCTAAACACATGGTTCCGGATTCAGTCCCGTTGCGTGGCAAACACACACATGTATATTCTTTTGTTTCAGTTATTTGTCGAACAAATCGACCCCAGGACTTATTCTTTGTAAGCCTGGTATTTATTTTATCGGTCTCTAATATATATATATAAGAAGGAAAACAATCAGCCCCAAATCTCTGAGCGAGAAGTAAACAGTAACAGTACTACAAAGTAAAATCTGCTTACCAACGTAAATTGGCAGTCCTGGTTAGGACGATGTTACAACATTTTTTAGTCCCAGGAAAACAATTTTTCCAGCCGGCTATCGACGCACAACTGCGCCCTTATACCTCGAACAAGGGAGTTAATGTCCCCACTCAGCCTTAAACGATTCCTGCGGACCATGGTTTCTGGGTTATTTCTCTTCATCAACAGAGGCTAAGCGTTGGCTAGAGATGTTCGAAGTATATACTTCGAGTGACACACAGGCACTGACCACGTAAAGAGCAAAACAATTAGACCCAAATCTTTGAGCGAGAAGTTGTAACAGTGGTGCGTAGGTAGCCAGCTGGAAAAGATGTTCTCCTGGGGCTAAAAAGGGTAGTAATATCGTCCTAATCAGGACTGTCAATTTACGTTGGCAAATAGATTTTACTCTCTCTCTGTCACTCTCTCGACCTGTTCACTGACAAAATTGTGCTGCACAATTTTGTCAGTGAACAGGTCAGTGAACAGGTCTCGGTCTCAAGGCGACGAAAATATTTTGACAAATTAAATTTAAATGTTGAAGTGAATCTGACTGCTTTTGTGTGTTATTTTAAATGGCTTACAGCTTCTACGCTGCAATTGTCATATATATATATATATATATATATATATATGCACTAATATCGAAATACCGAACAGTGAGAATGAGTGCTCAAGGCCGCAGAGCCATATATGCTTTTTATTTGTGGTTTAGTAAGGATACCAATGGTTTCATTCGCCAGTTATCTTCCTTGTGGCACTCGCTTCCACCGTTGATGAGAATGTACTCCTCCAAGATGGTGACGAGTACCAACGTTCCAGTGTGTCAGGCTTGTTAGTTGCTGAGAATTCTCGGCATGAAAACCAATGATAGTTTTGTTAACCCCAAAACAAAGTATATATATATAAAAGTCATGGTATTTTCTGTGAAGAACGTAGTAGAGTACAGTATAATGCCCGCTCACCTTCAGATTTCACCCAGTACTATCCAACAGTAATATCATACCTACTGCCAGATTTGTGTTGGGGCTTCTGTAGTGTGTGGATGTATAATTGAAGTTGGTGTCAACAAGAATGAGTACAGAGGAGCCTTTATTTGTAATCACTACTGTACATTTTGATATATCAAGTGGCTACTACAACCTCGTGCAACCACTACAGACAAAGGATGCAGTCGAAGCCAAAAATTTGACTTTACGGAATATAAACAATATGTAAATATCACCTGACGAAACACAAGATCTCATAATGCATGGAAATGGTTACATAAGCAAATACCTACGAACCTGGAGAACTTCGTTGTGTGGAAACAATTGTAGTGATTACATATAAATGTTCCTCTATACTCCTTGTTGTTTACTCCAATTTATTCAGTTATATATATATTAAAGTAATAACGTTAATGTCTGCGCCCGGGTCGCGAATGGCTGGTCAGTACATATGTATATATATTATTGAATAGACACAGTACATGGTTTTATGAGCTTCTAATAGTTTCATATGTTGTGAAATACCTCAAACATATCATCAGGCACAAGCCACATAACGAATTAAAATTTGAATGAGAGATGAAACGCGAGAAATTGAAAAGGAAATATATAGAAAAAACAGTACGTTATATATGTGTGTGCGTGTGTGTATGTATATGTATGTATATACATACATACATATATGAGAGTATAAGAGTAGTGTTCCCTGCATTAGTGCAAGGCATGCAACGCATACTGAAGGTATATCAAGGAAAGAAAATAACAAATCAGATTTTAATAACTTTAATTTTAATGAATGACAGTCAGAATTTGGAAACACATGTGTAACGTGTGCGTTATTTCTATTATACGGTTTTCATTTTTGAAATTGCATGTTCTGACTTAATTAACAGGACTCACGGCACGTTATTCTACTCCCCTTCCTCCTCCTCCTTCGTCTTCTTCGTCTTCTTGTTTTTGTTCTTTTTGTTCTTGCTGCTGTTGTTGTTGCTGTTGCTCTTCTTCTTCTTCTTCTTCTTCTTCTTCTTCTTCTTCTTCTTCTTCTTCTTCTTCTTCTTCTTCTTCTTCTTCTTCTTCTTCTTCTTCTTCTTCTTCTTCTCTTTCAGTTCGATCTTTTTTACCTGTCCTTTTTGTAGCCTATTACTTTTACTTCTTCCCTCGTTATTTTTCCATTATTTTGTCAAATGTGATTTAATCAAGCCGTTTCATTTATTCAATTGCAGTCAATAAAACCGAAGAGAATATTGTTTTCTTTAGACAAAGCATATAATGTGTGTAGGAGGATGGGAACAAAACAGGATAATTTTACCATTATGCATCTTCCGAATGTTTTTATTTTGAGGAATTGTGAAATTAATTCCACTACAAGGATTTGAAGATGTGTTCTCGCTCCATTATTTTTTTTCCTTTGCTGAGAGTCGAATACTTGTCCCTCACCTCCATACTAGATACGGTATTACATAACATAAAAAGGAAACGAATGCATCGATCACTTATACCAGTGAAATAATATCCAAAGACAATTTGTTGGTGTCATTAAGGTTGCTTATCGCGTGGATTTGAAAAGTATAACATTTCGTAGAACGGTTGTCCAACTTAGCCCTGATATGTGGTTTATGGTATGCACTGCATTTCAATCGATTGAAAAACCGAGTTCCATGCGTTTTTAATAACAAAATTACACAGTTTTTGATATTCATATAAATGTTTCAAAAATACGTTATTCTTATTTTCATTATATACATATTTGATTAATATAATTAGAAAACAATATTTTCCAATATATTTTTCTAAATTGTGTATATGTTTTAATCTCCACACGAATGCAATTATAGTCTTTTATTTGATCTCCAA
Organism: Octopus bimaculoides; assembly: GCF_046866305.1. Classification (NCBI taxonomy): domain Eukaryota; kingdom Metazoa; phylum Mollusca; class Cephalopoda; order Octopoda; family Octopodidae; genus Octopus; species Octopus bimaculoides. Next base: position 32,284,000 of record NC_142947.1, on the reverse strand, counting down.
TCCAAAATATTGGTTTCAAACTTTGACACAAGGCCTACATTTTCGGGCGAGGGGTAAGTCGATTACATCAACCCCATTGAAAAAAAACTAGTACTTACTTTATCGACCTCGAATGGGGTGAAAAGCAAAGTGGAACTCAGCAGAATTAGAATTCAGGACCTAAAAACAGACGAAATACGGCTAAGCGGCTTGCCCAGCGTGCTAATGATTCTGTCTGCTGCCATTTTACTCCAGTCAAAACTGTTATCAAGCAAAAAGAAAAAAGGAGAGCGATCTACAGACCCTACCATCTTGATAAACCATGTCTCCACCTTGTGGAAGATTACATTCTCCGACAGAGAATGTACAAGAAGTGGAATACATTGATGATGATGATGATGATGATGATGATGATGATGATGATGATGATGATGATGATGGTGGTGGTGGTGGTGGTGGTGGTGGTGGTGGCGGTGGTGGTGGTGGTGATGGTGGTGGTGGTGGTGGTGGTGGTGGTGGTGGTGGTAGTGGTGGTGGTGTTGGTGGTGGTGGCGGCGGTGGTGATGGTGACATGTTGTTGTTTAACCCCAGCCCAAATCTGATTGAGCAAAAGAATGGATCACAAGAATTCACAAGCTGTAGTGTTAAGTCCAAAATGTTTAGAATTTTACCAAGAAAAATGCAGTGTCTGTGAGAAATTGTCACTGTAATCTAATCTACATGATCTAACCACTACGCCATATGCCCGTGAGCATATAGCATAGTGGTTAAGAGCACGGGCTACTAACCCCAATATTCCGAGTTCGATTCCAGGCAGTGACCTGAATAATAATAATAATAATAATAATAATAATAATAATAATAATAATAATAATAATAATAATAACATACAGAAAATTGCACTGCTGGGCACTGCACACATCCTACGCAAAACACTTTCAATACAGTAACCATAAGAGCATCGCAGCAAACCACAGCACATACCCAAGGCACACAGAGCTGCGCTCGGTAGTGAAGTGAAAGCACGTTATAAAAATAAAACTACTGAATAATAATAATAATAATAATAATAATAATAATAATAATAATAATAATAATAATAATAATAATAATAATAATAATAACAAAAACAACAACAACATCGAAAAATACCTTAGGAATGAGAACCCAGGTTCGAAATTTCTCCAAGACACTTGAAGGTTGGAGGGTATATCAGCCGAAATGCTATGTTAACAACAAACAAGACGAGGACAAATATCCGTCAATTGTAAATAATGTAAATAACGTACATATTTCGTCATCTCTTAAATATAGAACTGTACAAGCATTCGTGTTGTGATAATTCTTCTTACTCCTTTGCGGAATAGTTTATTGTTGACTACATTTTTGCCATTTGTACTATTTTTAAGATCATAGATTGAGTTTTAAGGGGTGAGTTGTTTGCTAAATGTAGATGATCAAACAAACACTTAGAAGAAGATACGTCAGATTATGTACTCAGTATATGTGGAAGAGGTTAAGTTTTATTGCAGCTGCATCTTTAAACGAATGCTTCGCTGAACTTTCCATCTTCACTTGAAACAGATGTTTCGACCGGATGTTGACCTTGAAAGGTCAGCATTTTGGAGTTGGATTCGTGTGATAAAGTACGTTTATAACACCACTTGGTGAGAAATAAACGGCAAATATGGTTATTTATCTAGGAGGTGTGGGAAGAGGGAACTTTTTTCATGACCAGGCTGAGAATCAGCTCAGCAGTTATTGAGATGCTGAAGAAACTACAAGAAATACCGATGTGAAAGTAAGCCTCTTCTAAAATACTTTGTTAAAATGAGTGATGTCATATTGGCAACGATTTATGTAGCAAGCTTGCACAGGTTCCTACACTGAGCAACTGTCCACTGCCTAATTCCATCAAGAACCACACGACGAGGGACACTATGGTAGAAATAACAGCCAAACCCGAAATAAGTCACGGCTTATCTTAAAAATCATCTCATCACCAGATGCACAGACACTCATACATTTACACACACACACGCACGCGCACACACACACACACACACACACACACACACACACACACACTCAAACACACACGGTATAGTAGAATAAACAATCCTCAACGTAATATGTAATGACATTTAAGCGAGACCCAAGTTGCTAAGAAAACTTTATAGCCACAGAGATCTCTCTCTCTCTCTAAGCTTATATATATAACTCAATTTTTATTGCCGATGTTTGATAACATTTATGAATAATATCCTTCAATAATAATCAGCTATCATTATCTTTCTCATTCTAAATGAAAAGCCAAGCCATTCAAATGAAAAGTAACTACCTAGCTTGTGAAGATGCGTAGTCTAGCGATTACGATATTTGGTTAATGATCATTTGTGTACGGGTTCGATCCTTGGACGAGTTGTCTCAGTGTGTTTTTGCTAGGCAATTCAATTTCCTTTATTCCAGTTATCACACTGTAAACAGCTACCAAAGGTACCAGAGAACTGATTCTGCAACGGACTAGGTGCAGTTTCGGGAGATGTCTTGAACTTTCGGTTTAAATGTTTTGAAAATCTTGATAAATCCTGACCTCTTGAGTTCGTAGGCACGAACCAGGCAATAATCTGGTAGACTATGATATATAAGATATGCGCTGGGTGCGTAGATCTGTTCATGAATGCGCATGATTATGCTCACATAAGAAATTTGAGCAGACCCACTAACCAACTTACTAATAAAAATAATACACAAAAAAGAACAGTAAATATCACAGGTTCTTGGTGACATGTGGTTGGTCAGCAAGGAATGCCTTTAAGACATGAGTAAATTATTCAAATATTTCAGTCAGCTGAAGTTCTACTACAACTCATAGTTGATAATAAACATTCAAGCAGTTATAACAAGCAACTTAAATCGGTCATCGTATATTACTGCAAATATAACCTGCAGGGAGATTGCTTCTGAATAATGTTCTTTGTCATATCCTGAAATGTGTCATGCTGTTAACAGTAAATGTATCCAGAAACATCTGACACCTTCTCTTATGTTCATGGCTTGAAGCTGTTTTGATCAAGTACTAAGGTATCAAATGTAGATTACATTACAGTGCTCATTTCTCACAGACATTTCTTGGGAAAAAATAATGGTATCAGAGGACAATTACCTATTAAGAGGACAAAAAGAAATTAATATTGTAATAAAGTAGGGAAAATATGGCCGTCAGAATTCTCACCATACAACAAGCATATTGCTCACAACAGTATTACAGTACATATACCAACACCGCCGTTTCTAAATTGATCACTGTAAAAACTCCAAAGGATCTAAGATCTGAAACATTCAACATTAGTTGTGATGTAGACACTATACGGTTCCCACTCAAAGAGGTTGACCGTGATTTATATCTGTATTAACTTCATACAAGCCACGGGTTGTACCACTGTGATAACATTTGCAGACAGAAAAAAATCAGGGACTATTTCACTTAAATTTGCAAGCATTAAAATGCAAATGTCATTAAGATATCAAATACAAAATTAATCTAATCCTTATTCGGTTTTTCAATCGATTGAAATGCAGTGCATACCATAAACCACATATCAGGGTTAAGTTGGACAACCGTTCTACGAAATGTTATACTTTTCAAATCCACGCGATAAGCAACCTTAATGACACCAACAAATTGTCTTTGGATATT
>NC_142947.1:32267821-32275321 GCF_046866305.1 Octopus bimaculoides | reverse complement strand
TATAATATAGGTGGTTGACATTAGTTATAGCAAGGAAAGCGGGGATGGGCAACTTGTACAATTGAGAACAAAGCGCTTTCATAATCACTGAAGCAGACGACAGATTCCTCATGATTAGGAAAAAGGAAAAAAAAAAGTAGGGAGTAATTGAAGTCGTAAGCGGAATTATTGTCAGTCTTCAAAGAATCTCAGCAAGCAAAAAGGAGGAGAGAAGAAGATAAAGATGGCATGAACAAAATGTATTGAAGGTATTTAATAAAACAGCGTTTCTCCACATGATTAACGTCAAATGCTTATGACGATGAAAAAAAATATCCATACATTAAGGATAAGACGATAGTTAATATTTCTGTTGATCACCATAATGATGATAGTATGATTCAAGAGTTGTTGTTATTGTTGTTAATGTTCTACATTATTAATGGCAGTATATTATACGGTGAGGGTGATGGACCAATTCTTGTATTGTTGTTGGAATATGTCTGTATCGTGATGGCTAATGCGGATTAAAGGAAATATCTGTATGAACTGAAGATTTATATAGTGTACATATATATGTATATATATACGTATATAAGCATATGTGTATGTGCGTATATACATAGATATATATCTGGATCTATCTATCTATCTATCTATCTATCTATCTATCTATCTATATATATATATATATATATATATATATATATATATATATATATATATATATATATATATATATATATATATATATACATATATACATATATATATATATAAATATATATATATATATATATACATATACATATACATACACACACACACACACACACACACACATATATATATATATATATATATATACGCATATATATACAAGTATATATATACGTACATATATAAACTCATGTATACATATACATATACATAAATATATATATGTATGTATATATATCAGAATGCGTGCGCATCTCTGTAGGCGTTATCAGGATATAGCATGCATTTAATCATTTTGAGTAAGAATTCTTTTCTTTTTTTCATTTTTATTTTGTATATTTTTCTTTCAGTGGTACGTATGAAAAGTGCCATGAACATATACATATATTATTACTGTACGAAATAACTTATGTACGAATCCTTATATGATGGAACTTGTGTAAATATATATGCGTAAGTAACCGAAAGTGTCAGTCTTCCCGCTTTCCATCTACCGCAGCATACTATGTAACTCATATCTCAAATTATCTTTATGCCAGCTACCGCTCTAAAATATTAACGTAGGAAATGGAAGAAAGAGCTATACATCTGTCAGACAAGATTATCCTCACGAAAAATATACATCCATATATATCCTTGCGTGTCTCTGTGTGTATATGTATATGTGTGCGTGCGACCTTGTGTGTGTGCATATGTGTGTGTTCGTATGTGAGTGTGAATGTATTGATGCGTATGAATGTTGAAGGTATTTCTAGGCTGAGTTCTTTTCAAGTGAATTGAATTTCTCTGCACAAAATATCTGGTAAGAACCGATATTACTCAATACATTTCTTATATAATTTGCATATCTGTAGGCGTGATTCGCTATGTTTTCTGCTTGTCTCGATTGTTTGGTCTCTGGTAGGCTTTCTGTTATGTGGCTTTTTAAAACATCATAATCCGAAGCTATGTCGTTCATTGGTTGATTTTTAATGATGCTCTGATTTAATATATCAAGGGGTGCTTTGGAGGCTTTAGTCATTGTATTGGTTGCTTATATTCTTATATAAGTTTGTTTATAATTTCATTGTCTTTGCTTTTAAAAGCTTGCTCATGAATATCAATACTTTTCCTTTCTTCGATTCATTAGGTGTATAACTTAGTTTTCAAATTCACTTTTGTATCAACATATTTTTTTTGTGCTTCATTGAAATATAATTCGTGAATTCAAAGTTAGACAGTTGTAGTTAATAACTATGAATATATGTATGTATGTATGTATATGTATGTATGTATGCATGGATGTATGTATGTATGTACGTACGGATGGATGGATGGATGGATGGATGGATGGATGGATGGATGGATGGATGGATGGATGGATATGGTTTGGTAAGTTTTTTATTGCTTGCACATTACATAGATATTTTTCATTCCTATAACTATTATGCAAGCGCATGAGCTATTTACAAAAAAGTGAGCAAAATATCACTGCGAACATATTTGCGCATGTACAACAATTAATGATAAACACAAAAACTAATTACCATAGATGATGTTATACAACTTGAGTTGTTTGCGTTTGGCTTAACGATTGGTATAATAGACTGATATTTTAAAAGCGAAGACTTTATTTTCCGTTTGTTTCGTTCTATATTGTTCGTATAGTATATTTCTTTCATATTCATTTTATTCACCTCCAGTGTTTATTTATTCCTTATTTCCATATTTATATCTTGCGTGTTGCAGTCATACGTATAATACAATATGTAAACCGTAAAAGATAAAACACATTCGTCGTAGTTCCTGTGATCATTTTGTTTTGTTTCTCTCTGTTCAAAGCTTAATTCTAGTCTTTTTCGTTTACCCCACATCCTGACCATAATTATGAATATGGTGAGCAATATTTCAATGTAAGTTTTTCTGTATAATATTTACTTGCAATATATAGAACGATTGCCTGTTGTAGTGACAAAGACTCTGCTATCATCACGAGCTTTTATTTTTATTTTTATTCGTATTCATTCTACTTTTTACTTTGCACATTACTTGATGCTTCGTCAGCATAACTCACATTTAATTTACAATAATATACATTGTCTTTATATTATCCCCTTGGCTTCATCGAGTTCTCTTATTATTCTACATTTCCCTCCCATGTGTATTTATGTATATATATATATATATATATATATATATATATATATATATATATATATATATATATATATATATATGTGTGTGTGTGTGTGTGTGTGTGTATGCATGTATATATATATATATTTATGTGGAGAATGGAGCAACAAATACAAGAAGAAGCAATTCTGTTTGGCTAGTTAGCCGTTGTTTTATTGTGTGGAGGTTATGTAATGAGTCATTGTGAATGTTATGTAATATATATATACATTATTCAATTACCCACATACAAATATAATATTATAAAGTGACAAAATGCCATTGCAAACATTTATATACATACATACATACATACATACATATATAGATGAGCTACAGCAAATATTCTGCTTAATACCGCAGATTTGCTTTTCAGTTGTTTGACCTTAACCAGTTGAGCATGTCCCTTGGTGGCTGACGATATATGCATCTTTGATCATGAGCAGAAGTAGTGGGGGAGCATCATAGCCATGTGTTGAGAGGAGTTCTTTGGGGTTTGAATAATTCACCTTTGGAAACATGGGTGTTTTGCTCAACATCCGTAAACAAACCTTATTTACGGGCCTTTTGAGCGGGATGGGCTACTCGACTTGAAAAAAATTCTAACTGGGCCCCACCTGCGAGGTCATGCGCTGTTAATCTTGATATGAGATCACCATGTCGCGCACATATAGTTGTGATGCATGTGCCTGGTGTACCCTTATCAGACGGGTAGTCATGATGGGTATATTGGGCTTTGTATATTTTACTCCAGTGTCACTTTGATGGCATGCACTGCTCTCTCACTCAATAACATATATATATATATATATATATATATATATATATATATATATATATATATATATATATATATATATATATATATATGTTATTGAGTGACACTGGAGTAAAATGCCATTGCAAACATTTATACACTGGAGTAAAATATATATATATATATATATATATATATATATATATATATAGTATTACTGCGAATTTGGGATTTTACTAATAGAACCGCAACTCCTATTTCAGGAGAACCTTATTGCATGGAGTACACATATAAAGTTATATACAATAAAATAATATAAGCATTTAAAAGACCTACTATAAAATACAATAAAATTATTTGAAAAAATCTATATAGCTTACCTGTTAGTAGTCTGTGACGAAATATGATTTGGAAAATAGAACTGAACCATACATATGTCCCTATACACCCCAAAATACCAATTAAGGACTATAAAAATTTCTATTCTGACCCTCAAGGAAGACTGATATCGCCATGTAAATCCAATATAGGAAGACTCAGTAAACTTATATTAGATAAATATATAAACTTAATTAGATAAGTATATAGACAAACCTTAATCTCTGAAGTTGTACCCGAGATACTTTAAATTGGTTCAAAAATATTAAAGATAAAAAAAGGTGCAAGTTCATCCAAATAGACATAGAAAATTACTATTCTTCTATTAACAAGATAATTCTTAATAAGGCCCTTATATATGCTATGAGAAAGGTCAAGATGACATATGATGAAGTTAAAGTAATACTAACGGCGAGAAAATCCCTAATTAGATATAAAAATAAACTATGCGCTAGGAAGGACACAAGGGATTGTTTTGATATACCCATGGGTGCCCCAGATTCTGTACAAATAACATATTCAGTGGGAATATACCTATTGTCTGAACTTGGGTTAAAACATGTGAATATAGAAAGAGGTCTTATAGGGACGACCTACTCCTTATAACTAAAAGCTACACTAATAAATCATTAAAAAATATGAAGAAAAAACTATAAAAATTCTTTAAGAATAATGGTTTAGATACATTTATAGAGAAAGAGTATTCTGTTGTTCCCTAACTGGATGCAAGCGTAAACTTAGTAACTAATAAAACCCAACCATTCCATAAATTAAATGAGAACCTTAAGTACATTAAGTACATTAACCATCCTAACGCTCAAACCGAATACAAAAGTAATAGCAGAGGTAATAATAAACACTATAAGGAAATAAATAGAGATAATTATAAAATACATATAAATAAAAATTATACGAAAAAGGATCATAGTAAGGATAATACCAAAAATAATTCGAATGGAAATCAGCAGAATCTTTATATACTCACGAAGAATACACTGACAACGAACAACAATAATAAAAAAGAATTATAATAATAGTAACATTAAGAGGTAGAGCGCTAGTCGTTTACATCGACCCCAGTGTATAACTGGTGCTCATTTTATCGATACCGAGAGGATGAAAGGTGGTATTTGAACGCAGAGAGTAAAGATAAATGAAATGCTGCTAAGCATTTCGCTCCGCGTGCTAACGGTTCTGCAAGGCCGCCACCTTAGAGAAAAGTATTTATTAATTGCAATTTCGTTCAACTTCTTTTATATATTATTATATTATCGACTTGAAATTGAATCATTTTATTTTGTTGAGTCCTTTACTAAACACTGTGCGGAAAAAATATTCTAGACATATTCTTAAAATATTTATTACTATTACTATTAGTGTTAATGACTGTGAATGGATGTACATATGCTTGTATGTTAACCTGAACGTTTCAAACAGTTGTGTGTGCGTGTGTGTGTGTGTGTGTATGTGTGTGTGTGTGTGTGTGTGTGCGTGCGTGCGTGCGTGCGTGCGTGCGTTCGTGCGTGTGTGTGTGTGTGTTTGTGTGCGTTGTGTGTGTGTGTGTGTGCGCGCGCGCGTGTGTGTGTGTGTGTTGCTATAATGTAATAGTGATAAAGTTTAATATTCCTCTCGGAATCCGGTAGATTACGTTAGATAAGGAGATAAGTAGGTAGGGTCAATTAATAAACTGACAGAGCTTACAATACCGGATGTTGAATAATAAAACATGGCGGATGGCAGCGATAGTTTGCTGATTTGCAAATTGACTCTTCGTACAACACTAACGTGTATCGCAGCTGCTGCAATGTTTAACGCGAATATATATATATATATATATATATATATATATATATATATATATATATATATATATATATATATATATTTATATATACATATATGTAAGAATTATATATATATATATATATATATATATATACATGCATACCAGTCCATTTATGAACGTGTATAGTTGTATCCGTACATGTATATATACATTTATGTTAGTATATTATATATTTTACCCTGCCTGTATATGTATGTGAGAACAGAGTAACGTACACATGCATACGTGTTTGTTTGTGTATATTTACATTTGCCTGTGGAGTGCTTGTATGTCTGTTCATGGTTTATGATAAAGGAAACAGAGACGGAAGATGAGGATGAGGATGAGAAAGAAGGTGAAGATAAGGAAGATGGTGAGAAGGAGTTAAACAAAAACTACACAAACGCACAGTATGATCTATAACGAGATTGTCAGACAGAGAGACTGGATGATAGTCAGATATTGTGTGATACGTAAAGAGAGAGATACGGAGTGGGAGTGGGCGAGAGTGGATAGAAAGGAAGGGAGAGACGTGGACTCAGATTTATCCTGGCTGACAAATATACATTAATGTGGTTATGCAATAGGCTTTATAGTGTATATGTACCCTATGTGTTGGTAGATAATATTCTAACTGCAGTGAATGCCTTTAAGAATAATTAGTGTGTTGCAAGTGGAATTGCTGGAAACACACAGAGACACAAACACATACAGACACACACAGAGACAAGCACACACACAATAATGGACATACAGTCGCACACATTGTATGTGCAGACATTAACATACATATATACATAAAAAAATATACAGGACTACCGGGATGTTGAAAGTTGTGTCTGGGGTGGATACAGGCATTTCGTATTAGTGAAGAATTTGAAAAATAAATTCATAACATAGATATATGCACATCGACATATATACATTAGAATTTATACATTCTTACATGGAAATCATCAAAAGCATAGACATAAGCATACGTAATTCCAGTAATGTTTTTATGCCAATAGAATGTGGAAGTCCTATAAAGGACGATGTTATTGTTGATTTAGTCCCAGGGAAACGTCTTTCCAAGCTGGCTATTGACACAGATGATTCTTCCCTTGCAAATGCTATAGGGACACAAACTCTGTGTCAATAGCCAGGAGGAAAAGCTGTAATATGACTGCCACATTCTGTTGGCGTATAAACATTACTATTCGATACTGTTACTCTATTTCTCTCGCTCGGAGATTTAAAACAAGTAGTTTTCTCGATACGTAATTACAGCCATATACAAAATATTTCCTACTGTATATGAGCTCACATAGTCACGCAAACATACACTAAAACACACACACATACGCATACACGCACACTCTCACAAACACACAAGCACACGCACACATGCACGCACAGGCACAAACACTCACACACATACACATTATCCGTCACACATGCATTTTGTATGTGTTTTGTGTATACGCTCATTGGCTGCGTCTAGCATGCTGGAAAAACTTCTTAAACGACGCTGAGCGTTAAAGACCCCTGAATGTCCCAGACCAGGCGAGACAACTCGCTGGTCTGGGGTGTATGTTTATATATTGTGTACGTTCCTTTTGCTGCTGTTCTGCGGCGTAGCTCGTGGACAGGAAGTTTAAATTACCAATTAAAAGCAGCTCTCACAATGTAGACATTATCGTTCACA
>NC_142947.1:32232821-32257821 GCF_046866305.1 Octopus bimaculoides | reverse complement strand
TTTCTTTCTTTCTTTCTTTCTTTCTGTCTGTCTTTCTTTCTGTCTTTCTTTCTTTCTTTTTCTACATTTGATAATGTAGGTCAATGACCTCGTAAGACATTAAACTACTTCCAATTCATTTATTCTCTTCTTTATTACATTGATTTACACATGACTTTTTCCCCGCAAGGAATTGCGGAAAACAAACAAACAAAAACAAAATTAAATTTTTTATTTGTAGTCTAGACAGCAATTGGTAATTTCAAACGTATTAATGAATTCCAATACAGCTGTGTTCTTACGGCACGCATTACATCCCGTAATCGAGTTAAATAACAACCACCCGCCAATTAAACTGCAGGTATATATGTATAAGGCGGATAGCTGGCAGAATCGTTAGTACGCCGTTCAAAACGCTTAGTGCCATTTCGTCCATTTTTACGCTATGAGTTCAAATTCCGCCGATGCTGACTTAGCTTTTCATCCATTTTGAAGTCGATAAAATAGGTACCAGCAGAACAATGTGGCCGAGTTAATCGGCTAAATTCCATTCCCCCAAATTTCAGGTTTTGCGCCTGTAATAGAAAGGATATACATCTATATATATATATATATGTATAATGTGATTAAGAACAACCGAGGAGGTGAATTATCCTCTAGGCAATCATTCTGCGAAGTAAATTGCCATGAATAACATTCCCCTTTTACATAATACATATAAAAATATAGTCGGTGCATCGACTCTCTGTTGTAATACTGTATATGTGCTGTGAGTGAGTAAGTATTTGTTTGATTAACTAAATCTGTATTTCCTATATATATATGTGCGTCTCCATTTCCTTTGTGTGTGTGGATCGCTAACCACTACACATTCCTTTTTTTCTCTCCGTGTTTCTCTTCTTGTTTCTATCTGTGTTCCTTTCTGTGGAAGAGCGGAGGCTCGAAACGTTAAAGACCTTTTCACTTCCTGGGGGTTATACTAATACATCTGTTTGTGTTTGTTTTCTACACCACCTGTCTTCGTCTTTTGTATTTTTTGTGAATTCTCCCTATATATGTGTGTGTGTGTGTGTGTGTGTGTGTGTGTGTGTGTGAATGTGTGTGTGTGTTTATGTGTACGTATGTATTATGTATGTATGTATGTATGTATGTATGTATGTATATATGTATGTATATATGTATGTATGTATGTATGTATGCATATACAATTCCAAACAGCGGAACAAGTACATATCGGGTGACAATGAAAACATACGGACAGATGGACGATACAAAGTTGGACAGGAAAACTAGGACGGAACGTTGGTGACTTTCTATTCATCAATCAAGCTTCCAGTCATCATTGCAGTTTCGGCCTGTTACATTTGAGACTGTTCAAGACTGGTAGGTCCCAAAAATGTAAGCTAAAGGAATTAAATTTTTGGAAGAAAGCGAGCGAATATGTGCGACAACACGGACCAAATAAAACGAGAAAACGGAGAAAATGTTACACGATTACAAACACAAACAACAAGAATAACAACAGGTGCCTTTCGACAAAAAAGACAAGTTAAGTTAAGCTGGCGTGTGAAGCGGAAGCCTTGCAGCAACAAACATGTATGAAAGTCAGGAGACAGGAAAATAAGGTGTTGTGCGAACGGTGGTCAAACCAAGAAAGAAAGATCATGCTTGGCTGAGCACCGATCACGTGGGACGAACAGAGAGAGGCAGGGAGCAAAGTATTGAAGAATTAGGGAGTGAACAGACAGACAGACAGACAGACAGACAGGGAGAGACACAGAGAGAGAGAAAGAGGGACACAGAGGAAGGTACAAGTGAAATAGCAGAGGAAAGTAGAGAGATTAAAGAAAGAGAATGCCAAGAAAGTGAGAGAGTGGGAGCGAGAAAAAGAAAAGAGGAAAGAAGTCGTAAATATATATATATATATATATATATATATATATATACATATAACATAATATATATATATAATATAAATAATATATAAATATCCATAGATACATACATACATACATGCAAACATACATACACACATACATACATACATACACACATACATACATATGTATATATATATATGCATATATGAGTACAGGACGTCACAAAACGTAAACAACATGGAATACGAAAGCAAAGTTGGGTACGCAAACAACGAGAGAAACAAATGTAAAACAAGACAAGTAACATAACAAACAACCCTTCATCAGTTGTCGGCTGTCCATCTACTCCATATTTGGAGCATATATATATATATATATATATATATATATATATACCACAAGGTATAGAAAATACGTATTCGCCTTTATATATTTAATCCTTTATATTGAAAACTCAATATTTCATATATTCAATAAGACATTCAATACTTTATTTCATTGTACCATCCATTTTTATATTATATATTGTATATTCCATATTCTATATACCACATTAATTTTACAAGAATATAAATAAAACATAAAAAACAGACAGAGTTGGAACTCTTTTAAACAAAATCATATATTCATATATATGCATGTATATGAATATATATATATATATATATATATATATATATATATATATATATATATATATATATATATATATATATATGCATAAGTATATATATATATATATATATATATATATATATATATATATATATATATATATATATATATATATATATATATATATATATATATATATTCCCATACGTATAATCTAACATATACGTTTTCTTTTCGTTTGTCTTTCTTTTTGTTTTTTATCGGTAAAGGGTTTCATTGTCTCCAAGTTACTCTAGTATTATCTGTCAATCTACTTCCGTTCTCAAGAGGAAACTATGTGTGTAAACATAGTAACTATTGATTTTAAAGAACTTTAGAAATACCGACACCATTGCCAACAACCAGGACAAATATCAACTATCAAACCCTCGCCGCCGCCACAACTACCAACATCAACACCAATATCAAATATAACCCATTTAAAAAGAAAAAAAGTAACTTGTAATTCATGTGTGCATTGTGAGAGACAGACTGACCGGGCAGTTATTCGAATGATAAGTTAGTTCCTTTTCAGGCATAGTATAGCGGCCCTCCGAACCCAGGCGTTCGATCTGTGAACATTCCATTGCTTCCAGTCTTTCATCGTTTGCCCAGAGCTATTTTATTCAGTGCATCTCGAATTTTGTGTTAAAGTGTGTAGGATCTTAATTAGATTTGGCAGCTCTTTCTAGTTAATAATACGTCTGGCTTAGTCTAAGGAGGAAAAGCAGCACCTATGACATTTGGGTGTCTTAGAGATTGGTGATAGAAAGGCATCCCTAAAATGGAGACCTGTCCTGAATAATACACACAACATTAACTCCTTTTTTGGACCAGGACCAGGGAGAGAAGAAAAAAATTGGTTCAGTGATGGCCTCGTGCTTTCGGGTTCAGTTACATTGCACAGGCGCATTGAACAAGTATCTCTTGTTTTGACCACAGAATGACCTGTGACTTGTAACTGAATGTAACAGGCAGAAACTGTGGGGAGCCATTCGAGCATGTGTATGCACGCGTACATGGCGTACATGTGTGTGTGTGTGTGTGTGTGTGTGTGTGTACGTGTGTGCATGCATGTGTGAGTGTATGTATGTGTGTGCCTGTATGTGTGTGTGTATGCGCGCGCGTGTGTGTGTGTGTTTGTGTGTATGTATCTATGTGTGGGGGGATGCTTTGTTTTAGTGCTTGTCTCCTGAAACTTGACGACCGGTATCGGATTGATTAGTTTCCCATATCTTAAAGGTTCGAGTAATGCGTTTCATTTTTCCGACTAACCCCACAAGGCAGTCCTACAGCAACACTGACCCCCTAATAACTGAAACAAGTAACCGTGTAAAGGAATAATTTACGGAAACATTCTGCTTCCAGATCCCCGAAGGTGGTTCTTTTCAAATAACGATCGGTCTTTCAAGTGTTTCCATCACATTCCGAGGAGGGAATGTGAGCATTTTTATGGCTCACTGGATCTGACCGCTGCAACTGCTGAAATACACCTAAGCCCTCGCCCCAAGGGTATTTCAGATGTTAAAGTACTCGAGACGCAACTTGTATATAGTATAAATCTTTTGCCTTTAACATTTTGACTGCGGCCATTCAAGGTCGGCCCCATGAAGCACATTTAGCCAAAGGTATCGACCGCAGTATTCATTTTTTAAAGTTTAGTACTTATTCTATCGGTCATTTTTTGCAGCCGTAAACACACCGGCAAAGGTTGTGAAGCGGTGGTGGAGAACGAACACAGACACAAAGACACACATACATATATATGTATGTATGTATGTATATATGTATGTATATATATATATATATGTATATATATATATATATATATATATATATATATATATATATATATATATATATATATATATATATATATATATATATATATATATATATATATATATTTGACCGTTGACTGAACACTATACAATTTTTTTTCTTCGTGCTTTTCTCCTTGTCTCCGTATTCTTTTTGTTGAAGAGCGTAGCTCGAAACGTCAAAGACTTTCCGTATTCCCGAGCGTCATACTAATACATCCTTTTGTTATTTACACCACCTGTCCTCGTCTGTTGTTTTTTCGTATATTCTCCCATATATATATATATATATATATATATATATATATATATATATACATACATGCATACATATATACATATATATATGCGACGGGCTTCTTTCAGTTTCCGTCTACGAAATCCGCTCACAAGGGTTTGGTCGCCTCGAGTCTATAGTAGAATATACTGCCCCAACCATGTGGTTGGATGCAAGCTTCTTACTACAAAGCCACTCTTGCATCTACGTTTTCTGACGTTCTCTTCCGTACTAGTTGAAAGGGTTTAGTGAAATGAAAATATTATATCCAGTTCTGTGTACAGCTCTAGGTAAGGTTTTCGGGAGATAGGCAAGTGTGCATGCAGCAGGTCTCTTTATCTTCGTTACGCATTTGCACATGTTCAAGCAAATTGCAAGAACCGCTCAAGCATGGTGAGCGCGACGTAATAAGTGTTGCCATGCAGAAGTCAAAGACAATTTATGGCAGACTTACGATCTCAAACTGTTGATGGTTGGTTGTGTGTGTGTGTGTGTGATATGAAATATTTATGTTATATATGTATGTATGTATGTATATATATATATATATATATATATATATATATATATATATATATATATATATATATATATATATATATATATATATATATATATATATATATATATATATGTATGTATGTATATATATATATATATATATACATTCATAAAAAATACATATTTATGTATATATACATATATACGAATACCTCTGTATGTATATATGCGTACATACGCACACACAAACACATGCGCGCGCTCACGCCCTCACCCATATTTGTCATTAAATAATTATTTATTAAATTTTATGTTGAGGGGCTTTATGAGCTTGCGTCGCCTGAGTTTGACCCACAAGTCTAATATTGAGCAGAAACTAGTGTAGACAGCGTTCACTGAAGATTCAGTAATTGAATAGCTGGAATTGAATCTGTTGTATGGAGATGCGGGAGCAAATATATTAACCACTGGTTCGTTTCACTCAGTGCTTATACCATTTACTAAACAGTCTAAGGTCTAGCTATAATAATTAGACTATGCTTTACCAATGAGTTATCATATGACCGAAACATGTGTGGTGTTGTCATCCTACAGCGAAACGTTAGACTCACTCACTATGTCAAGCAATAATAAATTTAATTAATTCAAAATACGGCTTTATCTTCTCTACATTTCTTGACAAAAATCAGTTATCATAAAGCAAATTTCCTCATAACTATGAATGATATTTGAATGAATTAAAATTTATTCATTTATTGAATGAATTAATATTTATAGAGGAAAGTATACAGTTACTATCTTCTATCATTAACTTGGTTCTATCATTAACTTGGTTCTATCATTAACTTGGTTCGACTACGGCCAAGCTGCAGCACCACCTTGAAGAATTTTTTTTCTGAAAAATAGAACTTATTCTCTCGGCTTACTTTTTCCAAAGCACTAGATTAGGGGGACTTTAAAAAAATCCCAACACCGGTTATCAAGTTGAGGTGGGGAAAACATACATACACATACATACACACACACACAGATGCATGGATATGTATATACCATAGGCTTATTTTAGTTACCATCTAACATACCCACTGGCAAGACTTTGGTCGACCCGGGGTTATAATAGAAAAGACTCACAAACTGTCACGCGTTGGGATTGAACCTGGAATCAATAAACTTCTTCCCATACAGCCATACCTGAAACAATTTTCTATACGATTTTCATTTACGAAGGTGACCCTAAATAAATGTTTCCACTTTTACAACAACGTCGTCTTAGATCAAATAATTATATATAAAGTGCATCGTAAATATGTGCATAGCAACACTCGAAGCATTTGCTGCGTTTGCGATCATATAACATCAGAGAAAATCCCATAACACGTTTTCATTCTCTATTCAACTATGTATGTATGTATGTATGTATGTATGTATGTATGTATGTATGTATGTTTGCATGTATGTATGTATGTATGTATATGTACGCATGTATGTATGTATTTACGTATGTATGTGTATGAAACTTATGGATGTACGTATGCATTTATGTATATGTGTATGCAAGTATGTTGACACAGACATATGTTAGTATTTATATCTATACACACGCTCGTACACACACGTGTGTGTGTGTGTGTGTACGCAGCACAGTCAATATGAACATCGATACTTTAAAATCTACGAAGAAAACTAGCACGGATAAGGAGACGACTGTTCCGGTTTTGCTTGCAAGTGAAGTGTCCTTTATCAATTTAGAATATTCTGATGTAACTCTATACCTCTTGTTGTTGTTGTTGTTGTTGTTGGTGTTGTTGTTGTTGTTGTTGTTGTTGTTGTTGTTGATGCTATTATTATTATTATTATTATTATTCAAAAAATCTAAATGATTTGTCTCTATTTCTATTTGATCAGACATAGAAGAGAAACTGGAAAACTTGCCTTTAATGTCATTTAAATTTTATACACAATTTACACACATACATACACGTATGTGCATTTGCAAATCAAGGCGCAACGGAATGCTCAGACACTCGTATTCATACTTACGCACACATACAAACACACAAATACAAAAGCAAGCACACACACACACACACATGCACAGACGTTCTCGCACGCACATACATTGGTGAATGTATGGTTGCATGTACGCCACCGGATGAATATAGTCGTAAGATGATATGTATGTGTGTATGTAGTATATACAGGTAGAAGCACATCACTCTACCTAAGAATCTCTTTTTGTCGTACTCAGCATATCTCTCTCTCTCTCTCGCTGAGTCTCTCACCCTTTCTACTTTTCTCTGTTTCTATTTTTCTTATATATATATATATATATATATATATATATATATACATATATATATATATATATATATATATATATATATATATATATATATATATATATATATATATATATATATATATATGAGAATGAAAGCGGTCCACTGAAGCTTCGAAGTCACTTAACTGTTCCAAATTATAGTGATTTTGTACGAATGTACATAAATGAACTTATCTTTATATTTGTATTTCGTAAAGGAAGATACATGCACGTACAATCAAATGGACGCATACGATGGATGAATATATACATACATACATGCATACATAGATACACACACACACACACACACACACACACACACACACACACACACATATATATATATATATGTATAAAGATAGATAGATAGATAGATAGATAGATAGATAGATAGATAGATAGATAGATAGATAGATAGATCATTGCAAAAGCAATTTGCCGCTTTGTATTCAATGTCTGATCAAGTATAAATCGAAATAAATACCATATATTTAAATGTTCCTTTGCTCAGGTAATGTATTTGCGTTACAAAAAGGTTTCTTACAAAATAGCTCTTTAAGCCAAATAGATAAAAGTCGTCCATTTTATGAAGCATGACGGCATCATTATCATATTATCTCTTTCATTGCCTCACTCCTAAATCTATCAAATATAACAGTCTATATCCGTGTCAATATATAATTTACCGCCAATTCCACGGGGTAGATCTGTCTCTTAGCGCGCTCGATCGAGTGTAGCTCCACATAGTACCCGAATTTGCTTTGGAAAATACTGCATGACGAACAGAAAATTGAACTGGTAGAGGCCAGGAAATAAACTAGAAGTCGGTCAGTCGGGGCAAGTAGGAAGAGCGCCATGTACAAGTATATAGTTCTATATGTGGGTTAGTAGACGCGTTCATATAGTTGTCCGTACGTGTATATATGGATGCGAGTGTAAGCATCTGTACATGGGCGCGCACGCGCACGTCTGAACACACACAGGCTTAGACGTACACGCACGCGCGCCCATAGCGAGGGGTTTCCTGTAGTTAATTAAGAAACACTTCCCCAGAGGCCATAATAATTACATACTCTTCAACCCCCATATTGTTAAAGTGAGCTACTCCTGCTTAGACAACATCGCATCTAACATCGCACGAATCAACAGATGTAAAATTCCAGCCATACCAGACTTGACCCCACCATGTGCCCTCTAGAAAGCTCTTGTCTCTCAAGGGCCGTATTATACACAGCCACCCATACACCATCCGATGGTATTACAAGACACTATACGGATATGACAGCTAATGACTTCATGGGAAGATACCCCCAGAATATGCACACGTTTAGATCCAGGGATAGCGAGGACTCTACTTCCCTGCCTCGTTTTCTCTGAAGACTCCGTGATCTCCGAGATGAAATACCCAGCATCAAGTGGACTATCGTCGACAGAGCGCTAGCATATACACCCAGTGCCCCCGAATGCCAGATCTGCATCCGCAACAAATTGCATATCCTCCAATAACCCACAGTATAGATTAACAAGAAATGCGATTTATTGTATTGTTGTCACCAAAGTTATGCCCTTCTGGCAAATTTTAGGCCTCTGACTACCGTCAATCAGGATAAACCACCTTAGCACCAGCTATTACTTTGCATCGCCTGCAGCAAGATCACCGCTACCAACCAACCCCATTAGCAGAACCGCCATTTACCAATCTCCAAAGTTTACCAGCAACCATTGCGTAGCCACACCCAACACTCAAGAATTCCCAACGCTTACCAATCCTCAACGTTTGTTTGTGTGTGTATACCTGCACCCGCGCACATGCATGTGTGTGTACGCGCACACTGATATGCATGCGTACATGCATGTGAATATACATATATACATATGAATCAACACGCATGTGTGTGTATGCCTGTATGTGAGTGCATGTGTGCGTATGCATGTCTATGTGTGAGCGTGCGCGCGCGTGCGTGTCCGTGCAAACGTGTGTGCAGGTGCGCGCCCATGTGCAGATGCGTACACTCGCTTCAATATACACCTGCAAGCAAAACTATATGAGCGTGTCTACACACCCATATAATGATTGGCTAAAACACCCAAATTTTGAAAATGTTAAAGGTTAGTAGCTTTTTAATTTTGAATTCATAGGGAAAAGGAATTTCAGTTTAGCAATTAGTGTTCAAATCTTAATCCATATACCAAATTTGAAAGCAATTGGAAGAAAATTGTAGACAATGTCGATAACCAGAAAGATCCATAATGTATTATCTTATATTAGTAGTATCTTATATTGTTTATATTTATACAATTTTCTACCAGACCTTTGATCTCGTCTTACTCCCTGGTTATAGACAATAAAAGTGTTTCTTTACCCTTCTATTTTTCATCCTATGATGTATATATAGTACAGCGTTCAGCCACTAGACACGTTCCAGTAATGTATTTGCTTTTCTATAAGAATTTGCTAAACTTTTACTGAAGTCTATTGCATTGACAGAGAAAGGTATATTGTTAGTGGTCTCTCACAACCGTTCTCACAAGAAACGTCGGTGACTCAGAGAAGATAATCGATCCGCGTCGTTGACTAACACTTTATTCATTTACCCCGGAACGATAAAGGGCAAAGTTGACATCGGCAAGATCTGAACGTGGAGAGTGCAGAGTGCCGGAAGACATACTACCAGACATCCTATCCTTTTGAATTTGCGCAGAAATAACCTACGAAATGGAGCATTTAAAATGTTTTTATCTTGCAAATTCTCCAATTAAGGGCAGTCCTAATTCAGCAATAACATTCCAGCAATAACGAATTTGTCTTTTTAGGGCATAGTACAATTAAGGCTTTTATTAATTATAGCCCTCTATTTTTTTACACATATTGCGATGATTTGTGATGTGGCTGCTACTTCAGTAAGACCAGGTGACTATGCAGACCCTGGTTTGCTTCAGTAAGTAACAGGTTATTATTAATAATGTGGTTATATAGCCTTGGTCACCTGAGAAGGAGTGGCCCAATGATATCGAGCAGTCTATTCATTGTCTGCACTTGCATAAGAATATCTAACGTTCCAGTTATATTGTTTCCCTACAAGAGGTGACCCGCACTAAGGTCTCCATCATACAATGATTTAACACATGAGATGTAGAGTCGAAGTGTTTCTTCATTGGTATTGGATATTTTCTCGGTAACGTACTGGCGCAACCATTTGTATCAGTATTTACAGATGTAAGTTCAAAACCCGGCGAGATTAACTACCTATCATCCTTCTGGGGTCGCTAAATAAAGTAGCATTAGAAAAACCGCTAGAGCATTTGATTGGAAGCATTACAATAATACGTTTCGGTTTTCGCGTTCTAACTCGAAATCCCTCTGACGTGGTCAGAATGAATAATAGACAGACTGACGTCAATAAAACATCAGTCAAGTACTGGGGCCAATAACAGCCCTACCCTGTTCCACAACTCTACAAATAAACGCAGTATCTCTATAAGAAATAATCTATATTACAGATCATTCTATGATATTTGGTTTAACATATATGAAAAGATGGTTGAACATTCAATAAGGACTGTGTATTATATTAAACTGAATTTAATTAAGAATATTTTGCGCAGCGGCTATGCTTCTTTGTTAAAAATGTTGTTAAAAATGTTGCATCTCGCAGTGTAAATGAATAGCTGATGATAGATAAGAAGGTTGTTATGTTTGTTTTTTCTAAGCATTTATTCCGGTATAAGTCTGCTGAAAGGAGTAATGGAGAGAATTGTCTAATACACGATGGGCATACAATAGAATGTCACTAAACAAGATTATCATATGAGAAAATCAGGTGAGTAGAGCATAAGTATGTATCTCTCTTCCTTCTCTTTCTCTCTCGCTCTCTCGCTATACATATATATAGAGAGAGATGAATATAGAGAGACACATATAGATATATGCCCAACAGGGACAGATGAACACAAAAACACAGGCAACCACACACAAGCGCATACAGAAATACACACACGCACACACACACACACACAGGTACACAAAGTTGCTTTGTGGTTAAGTAATTTGTTTCGCAAATTTCTTTTCCTTTTTTATGAGTTCGATATTAAAACCTGATGCCTCAGAGAAGCTTGTTTCATTCAATGTTGATGCATACTTTTTGAGAGGAATATGTAATACGAAAATATTAGGAAGTAACAAATACAAACGCGCACGCATAATTATGTATGTATGTATGTATGTATGTGTGTATGTATGTATGTGTGTATGTATATGCAATATTCTTTTGGAGATAGTGGATTCCTAATACACATACAATAAATAAAAGCGTATAAGTCATTTTGGATAGTAAGATTCATATCATACAACCTCCTCACGCACATATTTTCTTGAAGAATGCCAATACGTTTCTAATTGTCTCTCTTGATTTGTGAGGCTCGTCAATGTCCGCAACGTCTGGAGCGTTACTTCTATAAATTCTGAAGAATTCTGTTTCGCTCATTCAATCAATGGTAAGTCGTGTTAATGGACCTGTTTGAATCTACTAAACTGTCTTTGCCGTTTGACAGCCTTTACAAAAAATCGCTTTAGCACTTTCCGATTTCAACCCAATATTTACATGCTAATATTTATAGCTTTATATGGTCTTCCAGTTTCACTGTCCGAAAGAAAAATCATTTCACGTTCTCTCGAAAGAGTAGAAAAATCCTCATGACCGCAAATATATGTGTGTGTGTGTGTGTGTGCGAGTGTGTGTGTGTGTGTGTGTGTGTGTGTGTGTGCGAGTGTGTGTGTGTGTGTGTGTGTGTGTGTGTGTGTGTGCAAGCGTCTATGACAGAAGCACGCGGATTAGTGGTTGCGTCTTTAGACTCATGATCGATAAATTGTAGTTTCAATTCCTGGCCCGGACACTACATTCCATCCTCCACCTTTCTTTTGGCTACATATAAATATCGTATACATGTATAGATACATACATATATATATATATATATATATATATATATATATATATATATATATATATATATATATATATATATACGCAAACACACAAACGCACGCAAACATGTATGTGTGTGTGTGTGTACAATCGTTTGAAATGTTGCAAAACGATGTATGAAAACCTCAAGCGTCGAGGTCTTCATGCATGACATTTTATAAGCACAAGGTGTGTCCAATAAGAATGCATACACACTTCAACATTTCTCATTTCTTGTCCGATTTAACCTATTACAAATAATGAAGGCAGTCAGACTTGGCTTTGAACAAAGGAGATTTAACCAAAAGTTCTACTGGAAGATTTCAAAAGCAGTCGAAGCGCCAAGGCAATTTAGGAGGGGCTTTCAAATAGATCCACCGAGATGTTTTACTATCATTCGTTTCGACTGTTTAGAATGTCCACAAGAAACGTAACGCGTACATCAGCGAGACCCACAAAACAAGAAACGGTATTAGAAGCTTCTTGCGAAAATACGATGAAATCTATGCAGGAAGGGTGTCATGGGATAGGAATTTTATAATCGAACGCCCATCACATTTTTAAGAGTTGCCTTTGAGAATGTTAGATTCCAAAAACAGTCCAGGCTTTCAATGAAGATTATACGGAGCGAAGAGTCGAGTTTTGCGAGTGGTACTTGGCAAGGTGTGTAGAAGATGCAATCTCTCCAACGAAGATTGTTTGATGCGATGAGACTACTTCTAAATCAAATGGTTCAGTAATGCACGACATCTGTACTGACTTGATATCTGAGAAACTGTATATTACGGAAGAACATTATGTTAATTCACAAGGATTTATCGTATAGTGTTGCTTATTATCAAAAGGATTAATTGAATGAATTGTTTTTGATGGTACGTTACTGATCTTTTATACGTGAACTTGCAGCGACAATCTTACATTCAAAAGGACTTTGAAGATGTGGAGTTTTATTTCCAGCAAGATAAGTACTCCGACATTACCAAAGTAACGCAAGCGCCCATTTCAATAAGATTAAATGGATTGGACGAAGCGGTTAAGTAGAATACAACTCCCCTTCACTGAAATTCATAGTCCAAACATATTTATGGAGCGAATTAAAAGTTCGTGGTAAAAACCAGCAACAGTCATTACACTTGAATGAGCACAAATAGCGAACAAAATATTTCTTTATTTTGCAACTCTCTTCCTCCGTTTTATCAACAATGCCTGTACTGGAACGGACATCAGTTTGATTATAAGCCGTTGGAAAACAGATTATAGCAGCGACTCCATCTAAGAATATGTGAAGAAGGAATTGTATTCCGAAATATCATCGGACTATAGATAAGTAAATTACAACAGGTATATAGTCCATTTCTTGTATTATAGTGCATTGTTGTACTATTCAAAACATTTTATTCTATACATATATACATATTCCTTTATTCTTTTCTCTTACTTCTTTCAGTCATTTGACTGCGGCCATGCTGGATCACCGCCTTTAGTCGCGTAAGTCGACCCCAGGAATTATTCTTTATAAGCCTAGTACTTATATATGGTGGGAAACAAACACAGACACACAAATACACACACACGCACACACACACACGCGCGCACACACGCACGCACACACACACACACACACACACACACACACACACACACACACACACACACACACACACACACACACACACATATATATATATATATATATATATATATATATATATATATATATATATATATATATATATATATATATATATATATATATACGACAGGTTTCTTTCAGTTTCCGTCTACCAAATCCACTTACAAGGCTTTGGTCGGTCCGAGGGTACAGTAAAAGACACTTGGCCAAATATATATATACATGTATTATCTCCCCTATACCGGAAGAAATCCCTAATTACCTCCCCCTATCTAGAACTCTTCTTTCTCAGACTGGAACGAACACGACACAATGAAGTAGAGGAATTTGAAAAGACAACACGAAACCGGTTATTTCTCAAAATGCAATGTTTATATACCAAAAAGATTTTCTAACATTTTTCTAACATTTTTCTAACATTTTTCTGACATAATTTAAATATATACTTTAACCATGTAACACAAGCCTTCTGTAGTTTTTTCACTCTTATTATATTTTATATATATATATATATATATATATATATATATATATATATATATACTCCCGCACCTTTAAATATTTTAAAAAGTAAATATTTTTTAAAAAGTAAATCTTGCTAAATTTTTTATTTTAGTTTCTTTCATTTCCCTGACTAATAACTGTTTTATTTGAGGTATGACTTTTAATATATACTTAGAATACACTTTAACCTTTCCCAACCCTCTGATAGTATTCCTACATTTTCTCTAGGTTATTCTGAGTCTCTTCCAGCTATCACTTTTTCGAAAACATTAGCTTTAATTCTCTTAATTTAGTCCTGTTTTTCTAACTTTATTCATCTCCCCTTTTTCTTCCCCCCTTTCTTTCTGTTTGGATTTTGGCCATTAATATTATAGTTTTACTCATAAATAATACTACCCCACATTAATTTATATCTTATTTTAACTGGATATGTTTATCTTGTTCTAATTATTATTGTTCCCTATAGTTTTAAACTTAGTAATTTAGTGTTTCATTGTATTATTCTATTGATACTGTAGAATAGATATATTTCTTTAATACCTTGACCTTAATTCCCTTACTTTAATTTTTTTCCAAATTCTTACCACGCCTTAGGGTATTGCCCTTCCATTTCCTTTTTTTTTTTCCCTCATGCTTGATTTACCCCTAACCTGCTGTCCACAACTACTTAACCTACCTTCCTCTAAATTTGAAATTACTACTATCCCTCCAATTAAATTTAAATTCTTGTTTGATTCACTTGTCTGTGAAACAGCAGCATAGTCGAGATGGTATGTTTTCTTCTCTTACTCTTGTTTTTTGCAAACATCTTCAATATGACTTTCTAAAATGAAATTCCATTATGCAGCTGAGGAGTACATTTTCATTGTACATTCTGTGGTGTTCTCACTACATGAATAAATGGAACTTGTACGAAACGTACGTACTGCTATAACCTATTGAATTTTTGTTGCTTGTCTTCAAATATATTTGTGTGTATATACATACATTATATACATATATACATGTATGTACACATACATATGTGTATATATATATATATATATATGTATATATATATATATATATATATATATATATATATATATATATATATATATATATATATATGTATATGTATGTATTACGTAAGCATGGATGCATGTATGCATGAATGTATATATAGTGACGCAACGAGAGAGAGATAGAAGAGAAGTGAAACAGGATAGGAAAAGGTGGCAAGAATGGCATACAAGGCGAGACAATGTGAGTGAGGGAGAGGAAGAGTGAGAATAACGAGAGAGAAATATTGAATGTTTACGAGAGAAATATTCAATATTTGCGAGAGAAATGACTGGCCTTTGTATATACTGACAAAAGGTAATTGCCAAACAAAGTAGATTGGAAACAAAATGGTCAAACTGTGTTGGTACATCAAGAAATTCAAACTGTAATCGAATTGATGTGAGCATCACTCAAGTAAAATTAGTAGAGGAGTCCGAAGGGTGGAAGGTATGAAGTGAAGTTCAGTCATAACATTTACTTATTATCTTACATATACTTAGCAGATAATTTCAGTTAACGCTGCTATTATATAATCGTGATAGAGTGAATTAGTTATATTGGCTGACAGCGGCAGTCGTCTATCTTATTGACAATCTCTATATACACACGTACGTATTCTCGCCTATATCCACCCTCCTTAATATGCGCGCATGTGTGTGTGTGTGTGTGTGTGTGTGTGTGTTTGTGTGTATTTGAATACGGGTGAATGAATGCACCCATGCAATAGTTTATCCTTTCATCACCACTGAAAAATCCACACCACACCGTTATCTGAAGACTAAGACCCTTCATAACTTGTGTGAAAATAGTTATTAAATGGATATTTCAATGCCAATAATATCAAAAAGAACAAAAGCGGATGCGTTCCGAGTTTGCCGTAATTACATCGCTTTGGACCAAAGTTGAAATCGTTAAACTGCTTGTAACCAGGAGAGTCAATAATACTAGAAATTACCTGACTTGTCGTTTTGTTAAAAAATTGTCACAAGTTGGATTGTGTAGATATTCTACTGGAAGTAAGCGTATTATGAAATCATCCCCCAGAAGCATAGCAGTTATAAATCAGTAGTGGAATTGATAAGAAGTGTTATTCCTCCTGCCGTGTCATTAACTAACACATACTGTGTGATAAATAATGTTTCGATGTTAAGCATCAACTTAAAGGAAGCAGACATGCCTATAAACCATTAGACACTACTGTCACACAGATCTCAGCTAAAAAGTTGTCACCAATAATGTTATTGTCTAATTTATATAAACTGCACAAGACTAAATGGTTAAGAAGTTTATGTTTCTTGTTATTGACATTACTATTCTCTATGGATAATCCAAAGAAGACAGCGCAGTTTTATTCAGAATTCTACTCGTACTAAAATAAATGACCTTTCGAAGTGGAAGACGTCAGTTTCCTGAACATTTAAACTTTGCATGTCAATCAATAAATTGAAAGCTCTCATTATACCCAAACATTTTAGCAAACTCAGTATTCTTCAGTATCTTGAGTTGCTGACAAAAACATCTACGGTTATGAGAGTAGCAGATGAACTATCATATAAGTGCATCGCAACTATTAAGATCATTTCTTGTCACATAAGTGCATCACAACTATTGATATAATTTCTTATTACAGCATCGAATGTAGTTCGACTATACTGATACTTGAATCTTTTCTACACACTCCGATTTACAAATGTTATGAGAATGTGTAGTTTCTCTCTCCATATTTCAATTTCTACTGATTTTTAAAGAATTATTTTAATAATTAAATAATGTCAAGGACAAATGCTAATATATTATATTATATTATATTATATTATATTATATTTTCAATAACAGTTTCAAATGGAATAGAACTGTACTAGCATAAATGCCATATCACGAGTTCCTATTCAAAATGCTTTGATTGGATATATACCATGTACACAATATAATTACGAAATATACTGTTTATATTGAATGCTTATGTGTAACGAAGCACAATTGACATTACACTGCTATAAGCACATTGGAAAAAAACTTTATTTCGTATATGAAAAATAGATTTTGAAGAGAAAAATGACAGCATTCTATAAAACATAATACGAGTGTGTTCTGAAAAGTTCATAGACCAACTAAGAAGCATTGGTACGAGAGCTGTGAAACTTTGAATACATTACTTTCAACTGTTCTTATTAATACTTGCATTGTTTCGTTCCACGTAAACCGACGTCTGACTGTTCAAAGAAGACTTCAAAATAAATAGTAACTACTTTACTTGAAAATGGACAACATTTGCCATCGTGGTCTTACCAAGTACCTGCAGAAAGAGTTTAGTTCTCAAGGGCTTTCATAATGATGTAACTGATACAATAAGGGACGACACTCTAGTTTTATCAACAGTGTAAAAGTGGGCAGCTGAATTTAGGAGGGAAAGGAAGAGTCAGGACGCCTTGCAACTGTCACCACCGAAGCAAACATTGATCATGTTCATCACATAGTGAAAGATGACAGGCAATTGTTTACAAATCAATTAGACAATGCTATTAGCATATATCATTATAGGAAAGTTGACAATGTTCTGTACAATGAACTTGGCATGACGAAGATTTCTGCTCGGTAGGCGCTACGTTGTGTGACGGCTGATTAAAAGCGTACTGGGCTGATCACATCACGGATAAACCTGACATTGTTTCAGGAAGACTCAGCAACTTTTCCTTAACGTTTCCTAACCCAAGATGTGTGCTGGCGCCATTATTTTGAGTCAGACGCAAAGACATAATCAATTCAATGGAATCACCCCTCCTAACAAGCTCCAAAAAACACACAAATCTTCCATGATTTCTGTTCGTCTGTGTATTTAGTATATGTTCGTATGTTTATTTGCTACACGTTTTTTTTTTAATTACATATATATATAGGTGTGTCATATTTTCCGTTTGTTATCTTCTTTTTATTTAACCCTGAAAATATTATTTATGTAACGCATGCAATCCTTAATTTTTTCTACCTATTTGTGTAAATATATATATATATATATGTGTGTGTGTGTGTGTGTGTGTGTGTGTGTGTGTGTGTGTGTAAGACTATTACAATGTATACGGATACTGACATATCTGCATATTTTTTACTGCTGATTTATACACAACAATTGCCCTAAATATGACCGACACGTGTTTCTGCTGCACAGAGAGCTAACAATTGCGTTTGCATGGACCTACTTTTGACTAAGCACTTTCATTCAATTTCTGTCCATTGATGTGGTTCGAAGCGAACGGAATGTATTTATGCGTGGTCAACGTATTCTCCAAGGTTACTACGGTTTCAGAGGGGGATAAAAAACAGAAATTGAGGAGGAGATTTAGAAACTTAACATGGTTATATAAATTACTACGTGGTTGACCCCATTCTGACCTTAGTTTCAAGTTCGAAATGAGAATCTTAGACTCTTAAGTAGGTCAAAATTTATTTCTAGATGGGTCATGAGTTTGTCATTTTTCAGTGTTTTGTTCAACAACTAGCAGCTAAATGAGATGAAACGAAATCAAATTAAATTCTATTAGATTAAATTAGATATATGTGGTTGATGAACTTAATTATGATTGCAATTTGAAAATTTCTCTGTGTAATTGAGTTTAGATTATTTGGAGTTTCTACATCCTATATGCATTATTATGATTTATAAAAAAAAAAATTGTAATTTAATGAGAATATTGATTACTATTCGAAAGCTAAATTAGATATTACCCTGACATTTACCCTGCAAATTCAGGCATCTCCTATTTTTGTTGAGGATACAAACTTATACATTGTTTGCATGGAAGTATTTCAAATTCTCCTAAGTAGGTGCAAGCATTTCGAGGCTTATTCTTGTCTACTATTAAGCAACTGGTGTTTAGATGTAAAATCATGGAATGTTTCTTCTATGCACACGCTGCATCGTTTTCCTCCTTTCTATGCTAATATACCCATCGGAAGAATTACTGTGGTTGCTCAACCGATGTAATCTTAAGTACTCCATATTACAATATGTGATTAGTCTAAACCCAGATTATTACTAAGTACTCGTAGGTACCCGCTTGGATAATGTTCCCTATATATTCATCGTGGGTATATGTATATGTATGTATGTATGTATGTATGTATACGCCACAGCGAACGTTATATCCTTTGCATGGTGTGGAAAATATTCCCAAACCATTGAACAACTTTCAAATTCACCCAATGAATGGCCATTATGTCGTCCGCCTTCAACAAATATTATTCACACGTCACATTACAAAGACACAATTGCCCGCACACACCCGGATATAACTCTGCAAACCATAAAGCTTTACTCGACTGGGTCGTGGTGTCCAAACAATGATTGTAATATGAAGCGTCATTAAATGTCTTTTAAATATGTCCTGGGCCAATTTTGACCGAAATTTATTTAATTATCTGAGTATGTATATACTGTTATTATCATTGTTATTAAGGTGATGTGATGGCAGAATCATTAGCATGCCAGGTTTTTACCTGGCATGCTAATGATTCTTATTTCTTTATTGCCCACATGGGGCTAAACATAGAGGGGACAAACAAGTTCAGACAAGGGGATTAAGTCGATTACATCGACCCCAGTGCGTAACTGGTACTTAATTTATCGACCCCGAAAGGATGAAAGGTAAAGTCGACCTTGGCGGAATTTGAACTCAGAACGTAGCGGCAGACGAAATACTGCTAAGCATTTCGCCCGGCGCGCTAACGTTTCTGCCAGCTCGCCACCTGAATGCTAATGATTCTGCTATCACATCACCTTAACAACAACGTCCGTCTGAACGTTTTGAGTTGAAATTCCGACGAGGTCGACTTTAGATTTAGTCTTTTAGGGGTTGAGTACTGTGATCCATGTGATCGACTTATTCCCTCACACCACCGAATTTTCAGGCCTTGTGCCTTTAGTAGAAAGGATAATTACTAACAATACACTGTGAATGTTACTGTGTGACTTAAGAGCTGGGGTCTTTCTGGGTTAGCACTTATCACCTGATAAATAGCAACACGTGAAACTATCAGCAGTTGAGTCATCTATAACTTCGGTTGGTTATTAATAATACACACACACACACACACACGCACACACTCACACACACACGCACACACACATACACACACAGATATATATACACACACATATGTATATAATATATATATACATATTATTCAAAGGAATTCCAACTCTATGTTTTTTTTGTTTTATTTATATTCTTATAATATTAATGTAGGATATAGAATATGGAATATATATAGTAAAATGAAATGAAGTATTGATCGTCTTATTGAATAAATGAAATTTTGAATATCAAATATTAAAAGACTAGTATACTTTCTTGCATTTAAGCAGCCTTCAAGGTCCCAGGTTGTGACAGGAATGTTTATATATATATATATATATATATATATATATATATATATATATATATATATATATATCGCTATCAATCTGGAGTAATAATTTGTAGTTTTGAAATCAGTAGTTCTTTGACTGCTATTTCTGAATTCTCAGTATGTTGGAGAAGCAGGTTACTATCAATCCCTATATATTTATGATTATAAATGTTTTTTACCGAAAAGGTTTTTTCATACTGAGCTACCCGGCAAAATTGTTAATTATTAATCTTATTACTAATTGACGATTCCCTGCCCTGCATATATATATATATATATATATATATATATATATATATATATATATATATATATATATATATATATATATATATATATATATATATATATATTCGACAAGGGAGATTGACGAACTATTTGAGTTTCACGTAGCCCTGGTTTCAGAATGCCATCAATCTGATACATACTAATGAAATGCTCTAATGGAATTGGTAAAAGACTTACGTATTCCGCTTCTGAGATGCATTAGTGCTGCACTTTAGATACTAGGATACGGTTTGCAGTGTGACAGATTGGCTATTGATTCGTCTTAATAAAAATAATAATAAAGATATGTGGAAATGAGACAAACAAGTCCGCACGTTAATCGAGAGAATTCTGCGACCGATGAGACATATCATCATCAGCTCCGAATGAATTAATGAACACAATGACGTCCTTGAATAATTTTCTGAAAATTGTGTGAGGAAATAGAGGCACACGTATACATACAGGCATCTGCACACATAAATATACACACACCCGTAGGTAATCAAAAATACACACAGAGACACAGGCACACACACACACACACACATGTATGTACATATCAATCTGCGTATCTGTGTATCTATGTACGTCTATATATACATATATATATATATATGTGTATAGATGTATAGATGTATATATACACATATATATGTGTATATATGTATATATACATATATATATATATACATATATAATATATATATATATATATATATATATATATATATATATATATATATATATATATATATATATGTATGTATATATATATATATATATATATATATATATATATATATATATATATATATATATATATATATATATATATATATATATATACATAAGGGTCGTCGAGTGATGAGTTGCGAATGTTTAAGTCGTTCTGCGGCAAACGTGGAAAGCTGCCCTCTTTCGGACTTTGTATCGTCTGAGGAAAAACGGTAGAGTGCCTGAAGAAAATAGACAAGGCTATGGAAGAAAGAAGTTAGGCTACAGCGACAGAAGAAAAGTGGGAAGACATAATGTTGGAGGAGGTAAGCAAGTTTAGTCATATGCGGTGTTTTGTTATCGTTCAAAGTCCATATGTAGCTAGCCAACTTAGTAGCTGTACTTTTGTCTCTATGTCAGACGGAAACTATGTGATTGGCATAGCCATTTTAAAACTCATTTTCATATAATCCAATATAGGTTTTCCTAGTTCTATTATTATTTAGGGCTGCAGTAACTTCTGCCTTATATATGATAAACTTAGTCATACATCGTTGCTCAAGTGGACAGGATCCTCAGTCACGACAGTTGCAACTGGATTCAGGCTATTGGTATTGACCACATGTAATGATACTCTTCATATTGGGGCAGCAGCTATACGATAATTTCACAGAACGCTTATTAAACATTTTCCTGTATCTGTGATAGCTGGAAAGTGTATGTTTAGGAGAAATAGGAATCTTTTAACAATGTTAGTTTTTATATTAAGAGAAAAGGGAGGGGCGAACGAAATAATTTTCCTTCGCCTATTTTTAGGTTTTTTTATTATCCTGATTAATATTAGTGGTTATATTCTACTTTATCCTTGATGTTACTAGATCTTTTTTTAGAAATAATACATTTCTAAACCTCTCAGTGAGATTTACGCAGTAGTGATACGATGAAGTAGTTGTATGTTGTCAACTTAATGTGACAGTCCCCTAAAGTAGTATTCCCTTCAGGGGACTGTCACATTAAGTTGACAGCATACAACTGCTACTAGATCTATTATTAATATTTTGATTATTATTAGAGGGATTTATATTAATTTATCTTTGAAGCCACTATTGGCTAGGGCCTTGTTATAATAGGGAGCAGCTTTCTCGAAAATTTCTTTGGAAGAAGAGAGGTTAGATACTCTCTTATTATTATTAGCTATCAGGTTTTTAGATATTACAGGTGAGTGACAAAACTGTTTATGTATATATGCGAGTTTCTCATTAGGCTTATAAAAAAGTATATACCAGGAGGAGTTTAAATCTAGGGAAATATCTAAATAATCAACTCTATCAAGTGTGTGACCATCACGGTGTAGGCCAACGTCATGAGATGGGTATCAATATGTCAATGTGTTTGATATAAATAAACCCACAAACGTCATTACTATCATATGATCCCATAGATGTATCAAATAGTTCGTCACTATGCGACATTTTTACCCATGCTAATCCTTTACTGAACAATAGTGTTTTCCTCGCATGTCTCATAAAATGTAAGTTTATAGGATCAATATCTACATATGATTTATTAAATTCAATAGCTTTATCAAGCAGCGATCTAGATATAGAGGGATAAATATCCATAATATCAAACTAGGTAAATCTAGCCTTAATCTTAATTTTATTCTTGATATTCTTAAACCAATCTATTACAGTAAAACTGTTGTTCCATTGTTGAAGCCCAGTAATTTCCCTAATTTTATTATCAATATTTCTAAGTATTTTTTTTTTTTTTTTTAGCTACTAGCCCGATTTCAGATCTCGCTAGATTTATCAATCTACAAGTAGGATTATCACGAAAACTGATCATATGGTCTTTTAGAGTAATAAACGATTCTCTCCTAGCTAAACATTCTAAACTATCCTCAATATCACTAGCTTCATCATTGATATCATAGTATCTCTGTACGTTAGTTTTCTTTTATTTAGAGGAAATGGTGACTTTTAGCAACTTATTGTATGAATCATTAGTAACTTCATATACATTATTAGTCTTATCATAGGTATATATATATATATATATATATATATATATATATATATATATATATATATATATATATATATATATATATATATATATAGGTGTAGTGAAGCTCAGCATCCCCCCTGCCATATACATGCATGTATATATGACTATGTGTGTGTGAGTGCGTCTGTGTGTGGTGTGTGTGTGTGAGTGTGTGTGTGTGGGTGTGTGTGTGCGTGCGTGCATGTGTGTGAAGAGTGATGAAGATTCTAGTCTGCCCTATAAATTCTGATTAATGTAAGAATAACTGTTTCACCTTAGCATTTGTACGGTGTACAATAGCCTCACGATAATATCTAACCTATCTCTGCCACACACACACACACACACACACACAGTTTCTCTCTCTCTCTTTCTCTCTCTCTCTTTCTCTCTCTCTCTTTCTCTCTCTCTCGCCCACTCTCTCTCTCTCTCGCTCTCTGTCGCCATTTATCGCTTCATTTACTTATCTCTCTATCTATCTTATTATCTACCTATGAAGCTATCTATCCCTCTGTCTGAATGTTCATCTCTATCTATCTCTCTGTATATCAATCTATATGTCAATTAATCGACACACACATATACACATATATTCTAACACACATACATATCCATCTACCTGTCTCCCTTTATGTGTGTGGTGAGGTGTTATATATGGATATATATATATATATACATATATATATATATATATATATATATATATATATATATATATATATATATATATATATATATATATATATATACACAAATATATATATTTATACACAAATTTAGCTAGATCATTATATAGATAGACAGACTGACAGACATACATACTTACATACAGACAGACAGAGAGGTTGGTAGATAGATAGATAGATAGATAGATAGATAGATAGATAGATAGATAGATAGATAGATAGATTGATAGATAGGTAGATAGATAGATAGATAGATAGATAGATAGATAGATAGATAGATAGATAGATAGATAGAT
>NC_142947.1:32192821-32225321 GCF_046866305.1 Octopus bimaculoides | reverse complement strand
TTGAAACTGGTCATCATTGCAATCGTGAAAGTTGCATTTGTTGTCATCGTTGTAGTGATGGTTGTATTGGTTCTTATAGCTCAGCCCCAGTTCAACAGCAATTGACCGCATAAACCATCAAACATTTTCCAACCGAGATTGAACAAGGCTCACGTTATCGCATTTATTCTCTTCTCAAACCATCGAGGAGTGAATTCAGGGTGGCAAGATTGTTATATCTAGCCACCCTAGCGACCATCTAGTGTTTCCTTCATCAGAGATACTTCCAGTTAGGTTATTTACGTGTGAATGAATGTATGCGTTTGTGTGTCTTTTGTTCGATGGTAATCAAAGCTATGCCAAGTTCCTTTGATGTGACCACTTTAATACTGATAATCACTCCAATCAGCAATGCATATTTGCTAACGATATTGGTTTCTCAGCTTGTCTTAGGTTGTGTGAAAGCATTCTTGTCTTTAGTTGCGAGTATGTGTCTGTTCTCGTGTCTTTCTTTCTCTTTCTCTCAGTATATATATATATATATATATATATATATATATATATATATATATATATATATATA
Organism: Octopus bimaculoides; assembly: GCF_046866305.1. Lineage (NCBI taxonomy): Eukaryota > Metazoa > Mollusca > Cephalopoda > Octopoda > Octopodidae > Octopus > Octopus bimaculoides. Next base: position 32,224,759 of record NC_142947.1, on the reverse strand, counting down.
TATATATATATATATATATGTGTGTGTGTGTGTGTGTGTGTGTGTACGTGGGTGTGTATGTATGATAGTAAGAATGTAAGTATGTATCTCTGTATCAATGTATACATACGTGTGTTTATTTGTATGTATGTACACATGTCTGTATGTGAGAAAGTGAGACAGAGAAAGAGAGATTGCAATATTTACATGTATCTAAGAAGAAGAAGAAGAAGAAGAAGAAGAAGAAGAAGAAGAAGAAGAAGAAGAAGAAGAAGAAGAAGAAGAAGAAGAAGAAGAAGAAGAAGAAGAAGAAGAAGAAGAAGAAGAAGAAGAAGAAGAAGAAGAAATGAATGGATCTAAGGACAAATAACTTGCATTGAGAACAGATTGGTAAAACAAGATTATGGAGACGAAAGAATTAAGGAATCGAAATGTAATAGAAAAGCTATGTAAATGAAGGAAAGAAGAAAGCAACGGAGAAGTTTAGTGGAGTGATATATAATATAAATGATGAAAGAATTAAATCTAAACGGAAGAAAAGTTGCTAGGAAGGAAAGAATGAAGAGGGTGAAGTAAAAAACGAGGGTAAGTGGATCTATAAAGACATTACGGCCAAGAACATGTCGAATAATGTGATCTAGGGCTACATAGAAACCAGGCGGGTCGGGCATATCTGGAATGTGTTTGATTATAGTTCTGCTCAATGACGGTTGCTTGTTTAGCATTAAACAACATCTGTAGCAACTTCTATCGCTTACAGTTACGATGTTAAAACTTCACCAGATTTAATTAAATTTTGTCATGTTTGTCTTGCTCTTTCTGCTAAGGTTAATGGCACACACTTTCACACACTTTCACATACGCACACATAAACACTCACAGACAAGCCTACGTATATTTTCAAACATTAAATTGATGTATGAGCATCATAAAATATATCTGCACGATTTCAGCACTCGATTAATAACACAGAGTTACAATCCCATAAATTATATCATAGAAGAATAAATTTGCATGTACTTAAAAATTGCTTAAAACTATGAATCAGAGTAACATATTTTACAAATCTCTCTCTCTCTCTCTCTCTCTCTCTCTCTCTCTCTCTCTCTCTCTCTCTCTCTCTCTCTCTCTCTCTCCTCTATCTCTTCCTCTCTCTCTCTCTCTCTCTCTCAAGCATATTCGAACCGGTAGTAAGTGTGTATATAGTAATATAGTAGTATATTTCTAATTATTAGCAACTTACGCGAAAAAAAGTGAGAATTCTTTTGATGGCTTCGACAAATATTACGAATGAAAATGATAGCGAATAAAAGGAACACTACATACAAAGGGTACAGAATAAAAATTGAAAACATTCCCGACCTAAGACTTGTAGTGGATTTGGTAGAGGGAAACTAAAAGAAGCCCGTCGTATATATGTGTGTATGCGCGTGTGTGTTGTGTCTTTGTGTTTGTGTGTCTGTGTTTGTCCTCCCACCATCGCTTGACAACCGATGTTGGTGTGTTTATGTCCCTGTAACTTATCGATTCGGCAAAAGAGACCGATAGAATAAGTACTAGGCTTAAAAAGGATTAGTCCAAGGCACGATCTGTTCGACTAAAGGCGGTGCTCCAGCATGGCTGCCGCAGTCAAGATGACTGGAATAAATAAAAGAATAAAAGAATATGATATTCATTGCTTTAATAATTTCAGTTATTAGGACGCTGCCATACTGGAGCACTGCATGAAAACTTTCAGTGGTACACACAGGTGTCTCTGATTATTTCAGTGGTGCTTAATTGATCGATTGGTTCTTTGTCGAACCGCTAATTTCAGAGTGGCATAGTGATATAAGGGAAACATTATATACTTGTTAATCCTTTTTATATCCACATTTCAATAAATAGTCGTTTAATTTTGCTCATGTTTTTTAATTGATAATATCATTAAAAATATATTTCCTTCCCTCCACATGATTTCAATTCCCCCGTTCAATCAAAGCAACATCCGCGTGCAATGTCCAACAGTCAATCTATATATGTACACACACACACTCACACATACACACACACACACACTCACACACATACAATATATATTTCCTAATTTTCTTTATCTATCGATTATATCCAATCCATCAATATGTAACTCTTTCTTATTGTACTCTAGTCCTAATGAGAATCTGCCCAATATTATTCAAAATGCTAGTTTATTCCACTCTATGAATTTGTAATTGTATATTGAACTGAATTGAAATGTTCGTAGGTTTTATTTTGGCAGTATGTTAATAAATTAATTTTATACCCATACCAACTCTCCATGTAGGTATATATATATATATATATATATATGTGTGTGTGTGTGTGTGTGTGTGTGTGTGTGTGTGTGTGTGTGTGTGTGTGTATGTATGTACATATATATATATATATATATATATATATATATATATATATATATATATATATATGGGAGAATGTACGAAAAAAAACAACAACAGATGAGGACAGGTGGTGTAAACAACAAAAGGATGTATTAGTATGACGCTCGGGAATACGGAAAGTCTTTAACGTTTCGAGCTACGCTCTTCAACAGAAAGAATACGGAGAAAACAAGGAGAAAAACACGGAGAACAAAAAATTGAATGGTGTTTGGTCAACGATCTATCATAGCTTCTGCTGACCGGAAGTTATAAAGTTTACACAGGAGAGCTAAGAAAAGGGGGGATAACAAAGGGGGAGAAAGAACGGTGATCGAAGAACGAGGAGCTGTGTGTGTGAGAGAGAGAAGGCTGGTGATCTTGACGTATGCATGTGTGAAAATGGGGATGGGAGAAAGGAGTTGGTCAGTTGTAGTGTGTGCGTGGTGAGATGTGAGGGTGTTGGGAGGTGGGGAAGGCATGGGTGGAGTGGGGGTTAGTCTGAGGGTGGGAGTAGAGGTCGGGGTATGTCGGTAGGGGTATGTGGGTGTAAGGAATTGGAAGGGGTGGAGTGGGAAGGTAGAGTAGGAGTGTGTTGGGGTGGGTGGGGTGAGCTTATGAGGGAAGGTTGACGATGAAGGGGGAAGGGGAAGGTGGATATAAGAGAGTGGGAAGGTGGGTATGGAGGAGGGAGAAAGAGAGGAAGAGAAAGAGAGTGAGAGAGAAGGGGGTGAGAGTGAGAGAGAGAGAAAGAGAGAAGAGAGTGAGAGAGAGAGAGTAAGAGAGAAGAGAGTGAGAGAGAGTAAGAGAGTAAGAGTGAGAGACTAAGAGAGTAAGAGAGTAAGAGAGTAAGAGTGAGAGAGTAAGAGAGTAAGAGTGAGAGAGGGGAGAGTAAGAGAGAAGAGAGTGAAAGACAGTGAGAGAGTAAGAGAGTAAGAGAGAGGAGAGAAAGAGTAGGGGTGAAGAGAAGTGGGAGTGAAGAGAAGTAGGAGTGAAGAGAAGTAGGAGTGAAGAGAATTAGGAATGAAGAGAAGAAGGAGTGAAGAGAGGTAGGAGTGAAGAGAAGTAGGAGTGAAGAGAGATGAAGAGATGTACAGAGAAATAGGAGTCGGAGCAGGAGGGGGAGGTGGGGGAGCTTAGGGGAGAGATGGGTGGTAGGAGGGAGGGTGCGGGAGAGAGGTAGGGGGAGGGTTAGATGAAGAGGGGAGGGGGATTGAGCCCATGTGGCGCAAAGGAGCGAAGAGAGAAGATTAATCCCTGCTCACGGCGCAAACGGGAGTCCGGATGGCCCCTGTGCATGGACAATCCAAACACGGACAGGTGTTGCTGCAAGAAGTGACCGGCAGAACGGAAATGGCGTGACACCGGGGTGTCATTGCCAACGTTGATGTCTCGGAGGTGTTCCGCGAATCGGTCGGCCAGGCGGCGCCCCGTTTGTCCGACGTACAGAAAATGGCAGAGAGAGCAGGAGATACAATAGATATATATATATAATATACAATATATATATATATATATATATATATATATATATATATATATATATATATATATATATATATATATATATATATATATATATATATATATATATATATATATATATATATATATATATATATATATATATATATATATATATATATATATATATGGCTCAGTGGTTAGATGGTCGAGCTTACGATCGTGAGGTTGGGAGTTTTAATCCCCGACCGGGCTGCGTGTTGTGTTCTTGAGCAAGACACTTTATTTCACGTTGCTCCAGTTCACTCGGCTGTAGAAATGAATTACGACGTCACAAGTGCCAAGCTGTATCAGCCTTTGCCTTTCCCTTGGATAACACTGGTGGCGTGGAGAGGGGAGACCGGTATGCATGGGCGACTGCTGGTCTTCGACAAACAACCTTGCCCGGACTTGTGCCTGGGAGGGTAACTTTCTAGGTGCAAACCCATGGTCAGTCATGACCAAAGCGGGTTTAATTGTACAGAAAACAAAAGACAAAGACAGGTGAGGCAACAACAAGTAGGTGTATTACTTTAAAGCTCGAGAAGAAGGAAGAAGTCTTTGACGTTTCTAGCCTACGCAACTCGACAGAAAAAGCTGAGAGCAGAAAAAGCTGAGAGCAGAAAAATGGAGACAGAAAATATGTAATAGGATTAACGCTGTAATATGATATACACATATACATACATGTGTTTGTGTGTGTATGTGTGTGTGTGTGTTTGCATTACGTGTGAATATCTATAAGGATCATCGGACAAATGAACGGATGTAAGAACAAGTAGGTGAAAGACAACTCCTTGTGGAAAAAGCAAAAGCTCGTCTTTTATGGTCAGGTTCGAAGAAACAAAGCTGTCGAAAACATTATAATGAAAGGAAGAAGCGAAAGCAGTAGATCAGAAGGCTGAGATAGAACGCAATGAATGGATATCACGAGCTGGTTGGACAAATATGGTCAAGTAGCTGAAGAAGTTGCGTGTAATCGGGAAGACAATTGTTATAGGGCCAACAATGTGCTGCAAGCGTACAATTCATGACGACTATATATACGAAGAGATACAGAAAAGTTCCTGGCTTTAAGGATCTCTGGAAAGACCTGTTTGTAGTCCCCACTTTGGAGTTCTTTTATAGGGCTAAGGAGAACTGAAGGGCTGCAACAATAAGTGTGTGAACCTGAGAAGAATATATGTTGAATAAAATCATAATTAACTGATCCTCCGGTATTATCTATTACACAAAGCCAGGAACTTTTGCCAGCACCTCTCGTATACACACAAACACACACACAGACACACAAATACACATACGCACACAGACACACACATATATATGTATTCACTTATTCACTTACATAAATTTAGATACTTATATGTATGTGAGAGTGTGTCTGTGTATCTGTACAGAGAGTGAAAGAGCGAGAGAGAATCACATATCGAGATTAATGTCAGCGCATGCTGTTCTATATTCTCATGTATGAACCTATCATAACAAATATCCGAGCCGTAGAGCATGTTATCCAACATGTTCTTTCAGTTTTTATTTTTTTGTAGAGAACTGTATGTAATTTAAAGGAGACTTGCTACTATTTCACGTTGGATAAGCCAAACGATAGACCCTTCTTTGCTGGCACCTTAAAGTCGAAGTATTACAAATAGCGAGGAATGTAATGAAAATTTTGTAAAAATTAGATAAGCACGCAATACACAAGGAAAAATCAATTTATACAACAATTGTTTGTGCGTTTATGTGTATGTATGTGTATGAGATGTATGTGTATGAGATGTTCTATATTTTCCAAGAAAAAATTTCATCACCGCCACCAAATATCCACGAATAACCCAATAACCCACCCTACCAACACACACATGAAAAAAAAATCAATTGTCTGATGTATCGATTTTGTGCCTTTGTTATTGTTTTGGTCATTTATATATGGATACACAAATATACACTTATATGTGTGAACATATGTGTGTACATACACACTCAAATGTACGTATACACAAACACAAACACACACACACATATATATATATATATGTATATATATACAGATGCATACATAGATATATGCAAGTATACGTGTGCATGTAAACACCTACATATGTATGGGTGTGTGCATTTTTACATATGTACCTATCTATCTATAAATCGAAATATACACACACACACACACACACACACGCGCGCGCATATATATATATACCTAGCGTTTGTTCATATATAGAAAAATCTCGGTTGTCCCATTTATTGATTTTAAAACCTATTTTCAATATTCCACTACAACCATTTACATTAACGTTAGTATGTGTTTTTTTTTCTCGTTTTGTTTTCTTTAAGTTTGTTACTAATATTTTTGATGTTTTATGAGGTCGTTGTTGCTTCTTTTGTGCTTTAATATTTGTGGGATTTTTCTATAGTGTTTTATTTTTCTGTTTCGCTTTGTTTTTGTCTTTCGTTTTTTTGTTGTCATTTTTACGTTTCACTTCATTTAAATGATTTTAGAAAATCTCATTCTTTCATCAGAATCACTTATATACATGCATCTATAGCATTGCATATATGTACAGTCAGAAATACACATTTACCTTAACATAAATTGCCACATACATAACATCCTGTTTGTTTGTGTGTGCGTGTGTGTGTGTAGGTATGTACGTATGTATGCATGAATGTATGGATGTAGAGGCACATGCACAAACACAAGAGAGACAGAGATGTATACATACATACGTACATACATACACACATATCAATCTATGTATACACATATATACACATATACATATACTAACATACATATATATATATATATATATATATATATATATATATACATACATGCACGTATGTATGTATGTATGTATATATGTGTAGATGTTTGTGTGTGTTGGATATATGTATTTATCTTGCCAATATAACAATACACAAACATATGTATTTATACATACATACACATACACACACACATGTATACGGTGTACGAGAATAGTTCAGTTCTTAGAAAAAACCCATTATAAATGTGAATTGTGAGATTTCAGCAGAAGTTACAAAATATGAATGTAACTGTGAATAAATAATCTAGAGAAAGATATTTGTCGGAAAAAAAAAGCCTTATTCACAAAAGTTCATTTTCTCACCCACGATGAATTTTCTCAATATTTCCCGCCAACTCTGCCTCGTCAAACAACACCTGGGTTCGATCAAAACTTTGCAGCTCATATTATATTTGAAAATACATTAAAGTCTGCTTTTATTGTGTGGAAAAAATTGTATTTCTCTTTTTTGTCCTCAGTAAAGAACAACGAGAACAGATGAAAGAAGTAAATTACAGGAGAGAAACAAAATACAGTAATCCATTTGTGGGGGGGGGGCAGACAAGGGTCAACCGAGGGCTGTTTCTCAACATTCAGTCAGGAATTAATCATAAATCTTTAAAGGACACACGCCATATAATTGGAGAACTTTCCAAGCGCATCTGCCAAAAAGCTGTGCCCAAAACTATCCGATGTCGTCTTCTGGAAAAGGTCACAAACCAGTGACATCAGTTTAAAGGACTCCTTTAAACAAAATACACGCAGAAAATCATCTGAAATGGACAGAAGATAACATGAAGGTCAACGTTCCAAAACTTCTGTTTACGGACGAAACTGGTACTACCCTTGATGGAGCTAATGGTTGGAGCAAGGGATGGGTTTCAAATGGACGAGATCGTCATAAACTCTTAAGACGCCTACGAAGGGGAAGAGGCATCTGGATTTGGGCATGTATTATTGGCAGTATTATGGTTGGTGCTTGGAAAGTGCTTGATCGTGTTAAAATAATTCTAGATGATTCTATACCCTTTCTGAAGAAGCACCTTGAACCTTGGTTACAAAAACGCAAAGGACCACCTTCAAGACAACCAAAATATTCATGCAAGATAATGTGCCCACGCACTCATCGAAGAAAACTACAAAGTATCTGCAACAATTAGTCTTTTGTGGACATCGGAAGATAAAGAGGCCTTCTTGTTCCCTCGATCTGAACCCAACAGAAAACTTACGGAGTATTCTAAAGCGACGAGCTTACGAGAGTGGATGCCAGTTTAGGTGCAAAAATGAACAATGGCAGGCAATAATGGATGTATTTCATGGTATAACATCAGAGGAGATCCAGAAATTAGCATGTTCCATGAACCAGCGGCATTCTCTAATTTATTTCTAGCAAGGGCTCATCTATCCCTTACTAACCAACTCACCTATCATTTTTGAACGCTGTTTATATATTTATTTATATTTGTTCCATATTTATGACTGTATGCTTTTATTTCAATATGTACATCAAACAATTAAATTGCTATTTTCATGTTTCGATGAGTTTTAATTACACCTCTCTAATAATTTGAAGCAGTGAATGTCTACATAAATTTGATAAAGGGCCATCATTTCTGTGTTGCTTTACGAAACCTCACATTCTTTACACACTACAGAATATATAACTGTTGCCATCACTCTGTGAAAATTTTGTTGAATTCCAACGAGTAGTTTTTAAATAAAATAAAGGAAAATGTTACGTCGTTAATAATTTAGATATTCATAGATAGGTTGATAGCTAGAGAAATATATGCATCCGTGTATGTAAAAGAAGCCCGTTGTATACATGTGTATATATGTGTGAGTGTGTGTGGGGGGATTGTCTTTTTGCCGTTGTGTTCCCCACCAACGCTTGATAACCATTGTTGTATGCGTGCGTCCCCATAACTTAGCGGTTCAGTCAATTGGACCAATAGAATAACTATCATGCTTAATAAACAAATTAATGGGGTTAATTCATTCAACTAAACTTTCAAGGTGGTGCCCCAGTATGGCTGTAGAAGATGGTGTATATATATATATATATATGTGTGTGTGTGTGTGTGTGTGTGTGTGTGTGTGTGTGAATGTGTATGTATATGTATGTGTGTATGTGTTTGTGTGTCTGTGTTTGTCGTCCTAACATCGCTTGAGAAGAGATGCTGGTGCGTTTACGTCCCCGTAATCTAGCGTTTCAGCAAAAAGACACGGATAGAATAAGTACTAGGTTTACATAGAATAAGCCCCAGGGCCGATTTGCCCGACTAAAGACTGTGCTCCATGATGGCCCCAGTCAAATGACTGTAAAAAGTAAAAGAATAAAAGAATATATATATATATATATATATATATATATATATATATATATATATATATATATATACATTCAGGGATAACTTTTTTCTGATATTTACATAGACTATATTGGTCATATTTTTTACATAACTTTAGCTCCTTAACGTGAGCAATTTCTTCCATATATGTTCCGTGTGGCTGGGCAGGCAGGATGTTGGCGTTAGTAGACGGTGCTTTGTTGGAAATAACATTTGAATGGAGTCATATTGCCGGTGTCAGTTCACGTATACGCCTAAATGTGGAGTATAGCTGTGTGCCGTAAATATAGTTGATAATCAACTGGGTGGAAAATAATCTTACTGTGAGTAACAAGTATTATATAATGTGCAATTTTGTGTACGCCAGCATAATCTACGGCGGTATTTCTGAGTTATCAGTAACCAGCGGTTTGACACCCCTTCATAGGCCATATCTATTTAACGATCTATGTGAGCTCCTGTGTGTGTGTTTTGTGTGTGTGTGAGTGTGTGTTTGCAGGTGTGTGTGTGTGTGTGTGTGTGTGTATGTGTGTGCTCCTGTCCGTTCTATATTTGTTGCAACATTGAGATCTAATTATTTTTCTATTGCTCAATCGCCTTTCTCTTTTGCCATTAACACTAATGGCTTTCCATGACACCATCGCATCGTCTTCATCGCTATAAATTTCCTCGCTCATCAGGAGGCCACTCTATAAGGAACTGCATCAGAACTCTCTCATTCCCAACCCAATACAGTCTAATTTCAACCAGCTTCTCTGCTAGCCAACAGTCTCCATCACTGGGCCACTTGTTTCCAATCAATCACAAACTCTCATTTCATCTCATCACAGATAGTTACTTTTACCTAATCTTCCTATTGTCAAATATTTCGGTCTCGAATCCCCCTCAAAGAATCCTGTCTGTTTCATCCTACTCTTACTCCTTTTGTCCATCTACCTTTACTATTGTCCACCTGTTATTATCGATAAACCCGCTCTCAACTCTTACCTAAATAACTCGATATTTTCTGTTGTGTCTTGGGAGAGTCATTCTTTTAGTACCTTATAATTTAACAGTTCTATTCTTACTCCATCTCTCAAACTATTGAATAAATTTTTTATTCCCTTCTCGGTTACTTGAGCACCTGTACGGGTTCTGGATTATTCAGTACATTCTACATTTATGTTTACAGTTTCAGTACCCGCTTCTCAGTCACCCATTTTTAGCCTTTCTGTATCCCTTCTCTGATTACATCATACGTTTCTCAGTACTACCTCTTTTTACTGTGTACAAGGTACCCTTCCACGACCGAGCTCTTTCAGCCACGCTTCTCCACAATTACTGGGGTGCCCTATAACCTCTCTAGTGAAGATGACATGAAACATAGACCCAGGGCATATTGTAATGAAGTGGTCAGCCCCTCAGTTCTGTCAGTCAAGTGCTCATATCATAAGGAAACAGGCTCAATACACATTGTGAAGAGGTTGACGCTACAAATGGCATCCAGTCGTGGAAACCAAGTCAAACGATATATATGAGCACCAGTCAATGGGAGTCGCTGCTCCCAATAAGATATATATATATATATATATATATATATATATATGTATATATATATATAGGTGAAAGACCCTCTTCGGTCATGAATGACCATGGGATTGCAACTACAAAGTTACCCTCTTCGGCTCAAGTCCGGGCAAGGCCGCCTAAGCCTAGCAGCCGCTCCTCTCAACGTTACCAATGTTACCCAAAGAAAAGGCAAAGGGCTGTACAGTTTGGCACGTGTGATGTCGCGACTAATTTCTACATATTAGTGAATTGTAGCAACGCAAGATAAAGCGTCTTGCTCAAGATCAAAACACAGCCCGATCCGAGAATCGAACTCACTACTTCATGATTTTGAGCCCAACGCTCTAATCACTGAGCCTTCACAAAAACACGCACATACACACACACGCACACAAACACATACACATACACACTTATATATATATAAGCATATGTATATGTTATGTATACACACATTCCACGTACCACATTACTTCCTCTAAACTCGAATCTAGCGTATTAGAGTAAGTATGGTCAGACCATTATGGTTTATTCATTATTCAATCATATTTACATGAGATTCGCTAATATAATGAAATGATGGAAAATGACAAACAGAAAATATAAAACCTCAACAGAAGTCTGTTGTCTGTCGATATCACTGGGGAGCACATCCTATTATAGGAAAATATATGTTTTTCAATTTCTACTGAATCCGTCTATAGCTTCCTTGATGAATCTTGCAGACACCATTACTCTAAATGCTGTCTCTTTCTCTCTGTTTTCAACCGTTGCCGATAATAACTCTGTAGTCTCGAGACAGCCGTCCTTCTACTGATCCTCCTCTTCTTTCTTGCCTTCTTTGATAGTGTTATTATTGACTCAAATGCATGGTGTGAGAGACGTTGATGCTACCACTACTACTACTACCACCACCACCACCACCACCACCACCACCAAGACTACTAATAATAATGATAATGATGGTAATGATAATAATAATAATAATAATAATAATAATAATAATAATAATAATAATAATAATAATAATAATAATAATGATAATAATAATAATGATAATAAAACTCCTGGAGTCTTGCATGCGAAGCGAGATTGCTGCCTGCAGCCTACGCTACCATGCTATCCATTCTTTTCAGCTATCTAATACTTTCCTGATTATTCTGGCCATGCCAAGGAGGCAAACCTTTTGTAACAGTTCTACTGAGCACTGAATTCCAATTTCCTTTATATTCCTCTTGATGCCTTCTGATACTGTCCCCAAGAACCCAACAATACTTGACACTATCTTCACCTTCTTTATTTTCCATAGTCGGACTATTTCCTACTTAAGAAGGTTGTCTTAATCTATTTTTTCACCTTCTTTCTTGGACATTATTATTATTATTATTATTATTATTATTATTATTATTATTATTATTATTATTATTATTATTATTATTATTATTATTATTATTATTATTATTATTATTATTATTTTATGTTTGACTTTTGTTTTGCATTTGTACAAGTTGGATCCAAGTCTCACCCAGAGACCTCAAGAGACAACAAGTTAGAAGTTCATGTAGGTGTTATGCCTAGGGTACCATATATTTGGATTTGTACAGTTTTGTTCAAGTGAATGTTTAAGAAACCATAAGAAAATTATGTTTGCTTTAAAATTTGAGATCACATAGACAGTATTTTACGTAGGATATGGGCAGTTCCCATGAGCACTATCTTTTGAACTTCAGCCATTTTGGGCATTATTATTATTATTACTATTATTATTATTATTGAGTGTGAGAGCAGTGCATTCCATCAAAGTGACACTGGGGTAAAATATAAGAAGCCCAGTATACCCATCATGACTACCCGTCTGATAAGGGTACACCAGACACATGCATCACAACCATATGTACGCGACATAGTGATCTCATATCAAGATTAACAGCGCACAAACTTACAGGTGGGCCCCAGTTAGAATATTCTTCAAGTTCAGTAGCCCATCGCGATCAAAAGGTCCCTGAATAAGGCTGTTATACAAAACACCCATGTTACCAAAGGTGAATTATCCAAACCCCAGAGGCTCCCCAAATACTTCTGCTCATGATTAAAGATGCACATATTGTCAACCACTAAGGGACATACTCAACTGGTTAAGATCAAACAACTGACAAGCAAATCTACGGTATTGAGCAGAATATCTGCTGTAGCCCATCTTTTATACCAAAACGAAACAATGTACATGATAACACTTCCAATCAGTTAAGATCAGAATCCATGAAGCCACTGCCTGGTACTGCATCAGGGTATTTACCATTATTGTTATTATTATTATTATTATTATTATTATTAGTAGTAGTAGTAGTAGTAGTAATAGTAGTAGTAGTAGTAGTAGTAGTAGTAGTAGTATTACAAGAGCAAGAGAAAAGAGTGATAATTACGGTACGGAGACTTGAAAAATTGAGATCGCCGATATGTGGCAGCTGCCAGAGTCAAACATAACGGATGTCCCTATTGTCATCGGAGCATTGGTTTCAATACCACCCAATCTGAAGAAACAGGTGTATTGTAAAAATTGGCTATACTTCGAACTGCATGAATATTGCGTAAAGTACTGTCTGTATGATGTCTGTGTTGTGACTTGACAAACAGTACAAACTCCCGGTAGACACAATATTTTCAATCCACAACATCACGATACGGGATACTGTGCGACGTCTATGATGATGATGATGATGATGATCCTGTCTACGTCAGACACAAGGCCTGACATACTGGAGGAGGGTGATAGTCGATTGCATGGACCCCAGTGCGTGACTTGTAATTTTACATCGACTCCAAAAGAACGAAAGGCAAAGCCGACCTCGGTGGGATTTATGCTCAGAGCTTAAGGACGGGATTTAACTCAGAGCTTAAGGACTGGCGAAGAACGACGACAATAACAACAATAATAATAATAACGATAACAACAACAACAACAATAATAACGATAACAACAACAACAACAACAACAACAATAATAATAACAAGAATAATAATTGAACAAGTTAAATTACACGTGCTCTCTACTTGATGTTGCATGCTCATTTGACCACGAGTAGTTACGAAGGAATGCGAAAAAAAATAGACATAAAGAATGTTTTTAAATACAAGATAACCGGACTGTAGAAGATAGAAAACGTGAAGATAATGCCGATTATTGTTGGGACCTTGAGTACAGTATCGAAATTTACTGGGAAGAATATAAAGGAAATGGAAATAGAATGCCCCAAAAAAGTGCACCACGTTGGAATGGCCAGAATCATCTGGAAAATATTAGATTGTTGAAGAGCATAAAAGCCATAGTATCGTAGGCTGCACATCAGCTGTTCATCTTCCCAGATGAACAAAACAGATGTAAACTTGGGTCTTATGGATGCAGACATCAATTGTCGATTAACAGAATGGTTTTGAAAACTGTAACAGAAAAACGTATTTCTCAGTAACCTGGATAGTCTACAAGAAGGCCTTTGAAGGTCTTCCTCACAACTGGACAAAGGAATGTTCGAAGATGTTCAAAATCTCATTAATAATCAGGTATTGTGCATCTGGAAAACGATATTAATTTTCAATACTTACACTACATCTGGATACGAATTATGGAATCTTCCAAGGAGGTTCATTATCTCCTTTGTTATTTTGTTTAGCACTGTTTCTTAGAAGTGAACTTTGAGGGAAACAAATTATGGATACAGAGTGTATAGAACGACAAACATCTCCTCTACATAGATACCTTGAAACTGTTCGAAAAAATATGACTGACAACTAAAAACGCTCCTACACACAGTCAAACAATTTAGTGACATCAAATTGGAATTTACGCTTGACACAAATGAGCCAAGGCTACATTGACCGCGGGAAAAACTATCAAACACATGTACTGTCACGCTAGATAGAGACACCCAGCTAAGGGAAACTTGATTAAATAGTCAATAACGAGAGAAAAGATAAGGAAGGACCGTTACCGAGTTGAATACCAGAAACAAAACTGAGATCATAAAGACATTGTCCATACCTATTATCACATAGCTTCAATATTATTAACTGACCTCACTCTGATATCAACAAAGTTATCGTCAAGATACGAAAGCTTTTTACAATGTATCATGTCTCTGCCAAAAGCAGGCATAGACAAGGAGATGGAGATGAGGAGGAAAACGAAACAAAATTATTGCTATCCAATGTATTCCTGATTGAATGTTTGCCAAAGTTCACAACCGAAATTTTCCAACGTTGGGAGAGAGGGATATCACATTGATTGTGTTCTGGTAATTTCAATGTTATTTTTTGATATATATTTTCCTTTTTCAAAACGTTTGGAGTTAGTGACATTGCATGTGTATATGCTTTTAAATCATGCGTGTATAAATAAGAGCGTATGCATATATATATATATATATATATATATATATATGTGTGTGTGTGTGTGTGTGTGTGTGCGTGTGTGTGTATGTGTGTGTGTGTGTGTGTGTGTGTGTGTGTACTGATATATAATCACAAAACAACACACACAACAAACCTACACACACACACACACACATATCGCTCATTGGTATGCAAAGCATGTGTGTGTGTGGAGAAGAGAGAGATTGTTTGACTTTAGGTCACCATTGAACTATTGTAGTTCTTATGTAAATTACGTTAAGTGTCTAAATTTTTATGAGTTGCGAAGGTAATTACATCACACCACCTCGGTATATATTAATACATGTCCCATGAAAGCAGTTAGTGACAAACTCTCAATTGCAAGCATACGGACCAGCCTCCCAAAAGGTGATTACCTCGACTTCACGATGTATCAACACGTTTTACATACACTTAGATACTCAAAACTAAAACTATAGCTGCTGTAACGTTTTCCTGTTGTTGCCTCACAACCGTGGACTCCGTTCCTAGCTCGAAACCACTCTTATCTAGACTGCACCATATATGAAAACTGCCCCATCTCCCACTCCCTGAATTGTTCAAACCATCAGCTATTCTTCAAGCCATGTCTCCTCTTCTTGCTTGTACGATATCAAATATATTTCAAACCATCGCCGAAGTCATCATCCACGGTGATTTTAACCTAACAACACATAGAAACGTCCCTTTCTAAAGCCACTGGAACGGATATCTGGAATGTTTTAAGGCTATACCCTTTACATCAACTACTTTCATCCCTAAATACATCAACGACTGGTATATTGACATTCGAAGCACTCTTGACGCTTTTCTCTCACCCTAATGCGACTTCTACGAGACCATCACGTGTTCAACAACTATCGGGTCGTCCGATCAGGACCTTATCGAAGCTACCCATAACTCATCCAGACTCTACATAACAGCCAAAATCTTCAACACTTTGAGGTTGTAAGTCATATGACCTGCCGAAATTCTAGAGGCCTTATGCTGTAGCTAGCAGCATAACTCTTTGAGTAAATTGAAACCATCAGCTCAAGCATTTTGCTTCACATTTCACACAATAAATACTATAGACTCAAGTCCTTCAGGTAGTCAATCTACTCACAGCTGCGATGAAGTAGTTCAGGCAAAAAATAGGATAGGCAAGGCTTTCAGAACATCATCCATCCCTACAAACTCAACAATGGGAACTAAGCACCACAACTGCTACACCATTATTCGAACTGCAAATATTACTGCATTGCATCGTACAACCAACAATAGTCTAAATAAGAGATTCCCAACATGGAGCATACGCCCCACTGCTGGGGCCTAGAAACGTTGTTATGGGGAATGGGCTCCATGATTCATTACAATAGAATCAGTGAATACTCTGTTCAAAATGAAGGGCAGCAAGAAAATGTGCCTTTGTGATGAAGTTGAAAGCAAATGCCTTAACACTGCAACTTCACAAAGGAACTTTTGATTCATTTTCCCTCGTCTCATTTGGTTGAGTGTGGCTTTAGTGCTGTTGACGATTTGCTTCTAGCCACGAGGAGCAAACTTGAAATTACAAAATGTGTTCATTTAGAGCTGAAGCTAGCAAAATGGTGTCCTCGAATCAAGAAAATCTGCCATAGTAGCCAGGCACAACGTTCTCATTAAACTGATGCACATTTTTACTTAATCAATAATATACACTCTTTTTTGTACTGAGTACTTAATAAGAGAGTTATTGATAGATTCTTTATTAAAAATAAAATGCTTTTTCCAAACCACATGTGGGGGTATACTTTTTTTATGAAAAGATATTGTAGGGCCTGAGAGAAAATAGGTTGAGAAACACACTGGTCGAAATGTCAACAAATTGCTAAAATGCATATGTTGATAGTTTACACAGACCCATTCATTTCAAAGGAACTTTGGAGGTTCATATTTACTTCTCATACTGACTTTCCATAGTCAAGACAAATGCTGCAATATGGAATGTAATCATGCACTTAGTAGACATTTATAATCCCATTTCTTGCTTAAATATTATGCGAAAAATTTACACAAGCCATCAATCCATTCCTTCAACGACATTGGCTATCAAACCATATGCTGTTAGGTAAGCATGCAGATGGAAGATGGGTATGTGGGGCTATTTTGATTCTATAAATCTTTCAAATGAATATGCACAGAGACACGCACGCACACACTCTCTCTTTTTCCTCTTTCTTTCTTCCTCTCTTTGTTTTGCTTTTCATTTACCATAATTTCTCTATATAAACATTATGCTAGGCTGCAGTATAAGAAATATTTTCTTTACTACGTAGGAAATATTTCTTATGCCGAGAAGCACTTGGATTTAATAAAAAACATTTCATTAAACACGAATAGAATTTCATCTTAAAAAATCTTTCTAGTTGATATTTGAAGAGGGGAAAAATATCTTTCAGATGAAAAACATTTCCATCTATGGTCTCTCTCTCTCTCTCTCTCTCTCTCTCTCTCTCTCTCTCTCTCTCTCTCTCTCTCTCTCTCTCTCTCTCTCTCTCTCTCTCTCTCTCTCTCTCTCTCTCTCTCTCTCCCTCTCTCCTGTTCCAAATGAGAAATGCTACAAATAGCTAGGCTTTCATAACCTATCGCACAAGACCGTTATGAATATAAATAGTATGATGAAACAGTTTTACACGGGAATTTAGAAAGATATTGTATTAGATTTCCTATTATAACAAAACTATATCTAACAGGCATTTCTAGCAACATTGCCGGCAACAACAAATGGAATCTTCACAATATCATATTTTGGAAATGCGCACGAATTATTTTAAAGTCCACGGAATTTTGACATAAGTGGAAATTTCCATAGAAGTAGTGGCATTGACAGGGCCTCCATCTGAATAACTAGCCAAAACGGTTACGATTTGTCCAAACGCCCATCATTTGTCCTGTAATATCACTGTCAACTCAGATAAATCACACTAGCAAAAATAAATGTATAAACTAAGACTTGAAAAGCAACGGTGAAAAAATATCTCCCTTTTAAATGAACGATAATTCTTGAAAAAATCTCACTTCCTAAATATGATTTCTAAGACACAAGAACATCTTGGCAAGGAGTGTTTGGTAACAAGTTTGCTTTCCAGCCATGTAGCTCCGAGTTCAGCCCCACTGCATGGCACATTCCACTACAGCTTCAGACCGACCAAAGCCTTGTCATTTCATTTGGTAGACAGAAACTGAAAGAAACCCGTATATGTGTGCGTGTGTGTGTGTGGCTTTGTGTCTGTATTTGTCTTCCACCACAGCTTGACAACCGATGTTGATGTGTTTATGACCCCGTCTCTTATTGCTTCGATAAAAGATTTGAAGGTATAAGTCCCTTGTTTAAAAAACAAAATGAGCACTAGGATCGATTCATTCGACTAAAAATTCTTCAACGCGGTGCCCCAGCATGGCTGTGGCCTAATGACTGGAACAAGTGAAAGAATAAAAGAAAACTAGTATCACGTGTGGGAACTGAACCTGTATCAATTAATAGCGTAACTTCTTTCAGACTTTATAATCGTGAAATCGTCACATTTCCAATATAATGTTTTGCAAAACAAACGCAAGAAAAAGCTACGAAATACCCGAAACTGGGAAATCCCCGGAATACTGAAATACTGAAAATATTGATTATGCACTAGGAAGATATTTTATATAAGACAGTGAAGAGAAAATATCAGGAATTTAGTACTCATACGACTCTTTTTAAAAACAATTTTGCTTCTCAATTCAAGCAATTTTGGTGAAACACTTCAGTCAAAAAAGTGCGCCATATGAAAACACAATCATCTAACCAGAAATTTTCTGTTCGAACTCCTAAATGGCTCACCATTGCCTTAAATAGTAACATGTTGATTTCTGTTGTCAAATGCTTGAAACTGGCAGAATGGTCACAGCTTGAATATCTTTCATTAAAGGTCTACCTAAATTTGGTTAAGTTAAGCCTTAATTAGGGAAATAGCACAAAGTCTGTTTGGGGCTAAAATATATCTCATGTCAGCTACGCAGTTGACATGATCATTTCCAACATTTATGGGTAATTTTCGTTGCATTTTACAGCTACACAAACCAAATTGTAAATTTTCAGACGTAGCTGAATTTATAGGCAAACATGAAAACATTACTATGTACATAATTCGTTCTGGAAAATTGGAATCTTCAGGCAGACTAAAATGTGGTAAGTTAACAAGTTTCGGCAAATTAAGTCTACAAGCAGGAACATAAAGAATATAAATTATATTATTGCTGCCAAATTTCCAGTGGTGAAACGTTGATTTTTGGAATAACACAAATTCTCTCGGGAAATTTTCAAAGAATTTACTAACACACACACAGACACACACACACACACACACACACACACACACACACACACACACACACACACACACACACACACATAATTACATACGTGCATATATACGCAAAAATGTTAGATAACATCCCCTGGGTAAAAACGTCAATTTCTTGTAAATATTATCTGTTGAAAATCTGATATATTTTACGGTGCCAATGCCAAAACGCAGACACTTATCAAATGATTTGTGCCCTACCACATTAATTATTACATAAAATTCCCAAAGTAGTTACAATCGAAAGGAAAAAAATCTATTAGCGCCAACACATCTCCGCTCACTTCTAGAGGGTGCGACTACCTCTTGTTTTCATCGACAGTGCGAAACAATTCGGATATGTTCAATGGTGCGTGTGTGTGGGCGTATGAGCTTCTACATATATAAGTACGTGCTTTCTCCCGGACTATCTACTCCTTTCTCTTTTCGGTACTCTCTGGACTTGAGCTCTAATGTGGCCTCTTTGGCCACATTTAAAGCATCGTGGAACTCTGCCCTCAACGCATACTCTGAATACTATTTTTCCCAACGTCACCGTCTCCGACACATTTTTGCACCTGCTTCGCCTCCGCTTGTATGATGATTTCCAATATTTTTTCTCTATATCCTCCTTCCCCCGTCTCTGTGGCTTGGAGGACATCCACCTCCTGCTCACTACCAACGAGGACGGCTGCTGCAGCAACCCAAGCCAATTCTATATCGGGTAGGATTCCTTCTACCCCTACATTAGAAGTGTTTCTTCCAAAGTACGTGGGTAGAAGTACCACTTCCTCCGTTTTTACTATTGCACTCACCAGCCTTTTTGCCTCTTCTGCTGTCCTAAACTGGACAACCATTTCCTTTCGCTATGTAAGTCACTTCCTTCGAAAGCCCCTTCAGTGCTTTTTCTGCTTTTCCCATCTCCATTCGATCCACCTTCCTACTCCCCACTGCGTACACCTTGTAGGTAATGGTCTTCTTTTCCATATTTACCATAACCCTTTTCGGGGATAATAACTTTACGTCACCGCCCACCTTCTGTGTCATCTCACACAGCTCCTTCAGTCCGGCTAGGTCCATTTCCCTTTTCTTCAGCTCTGCAGCCTCAGCAAAACTCTTTACTCTTTCCAAATGCTCGTCCCTTCTATTTACCGCCTTAACGAGCTCCTCCTTTGCTGAGGACAGCTCATATTCGCTAAGGGCCGAATACATTCCTTTCCACTGGTACAGCACTCACCGACAAACCGCTGCCAAGCCGCTCAAAGAATTCCGTCTCTCGCGTTAAAAATCAACACAGTGAATAAACCGGTGCATGCGCTGGAGACAAGCTTATTAGCACACAGCTACGCCTGCGCCTATTGTTTTATATATATATATATATATATATATATATTTATTTATTTATCTATTTATTTACTTATACATATATACGCACACATGTATATACATAGATGTCAGCTGACCTGATGATGTGAAAAATTCTCTCCGAAAATAAAAAAAAGAAAGATGGCAATTACAAATAACAGCTTCGAAACATTCTGCTTTTATAGACAGATTATAATTCACATTTATATTAATAATAAATAAAACATTTCGCTTTGTAAGTACATGTCTTGGAGACATTCTGGTAATGATAACGCTTGCAGAAAAAGAAACCAACCACATAAACATACATTCCAAATAGAATTAATAAGCGGAAGATGAAAATTATACAAGACATTTCTCAAGGTCAAAAGTTGAAATTTTTCGTCTGCTATTCAACAATAGAGTGTTGTTTTTTTAGAACCCAACTCTTTCTTCAAAGGAGACATCAAACAAGTACGAACAGAAGCGGTCATAGATTCATGCTAACATACATACAATACATACATACATGCATATATACATGCATACATACATACATGCATACATAAATACATACATACATACCTACATACATACATACAGAACGATTTGATATTTTTCAAAAGAAGGATTCGCAAATGTTGAAGACTAACCTGAACAAGTACCCCGCCTACACACATACACTTATAAGTGTATGTTTGTACGTGTGCGTTTGTGTTTTTATGTGTGTGTGTTTGTGTGTATGTTTGTGCGTGTGCGCGCGCGTGCATGCACCTGCTCACTTGCATGTGTGTTCGTGTCTGTAAGCATACATTTCCTAATATGCATCTATTTATCTGTCTATCTATCTATCTATCTATCTATCTATTGTTCTATATCTAGATATATATATATATGTGTATGTGTGTGTGTGTAGGCACACACACACACTTTCATACTCACACGCACTCATATGTATATATATTACTACCTTTTCAGTGATTCATATTGTTTGTCTCTATTCATGTTTTATTGAAACCTCATAATGTAGACCAAACGAACGGATATCAGTATCTACCTACACAATATATGTATATATGTATGTATGTACATATATATATATATATATATATATATATATATATATATATATATATATATATATATATATATATATATATATATATATATATATATATATATATATGAACATAACCACGTTATCTCTTCATACGAACTAGTCAGCTAGAAATGATATATATTTCATATTGTTTGAGTGATAGCAAGGCAATAACTATAACATCGACTGTAAAATTAATAAGAAAAGGTATAATGCTGGATATTTTCCGAGGCTTCCTCCTATCTGCATCCGTCTATTTACTCATTTATCATTATATCTTATTATTTTTCTTCAACGCTTCATTGTCCGTTTTTGACATACGATCTCTTTCTATTTGTCTGCCTAAGAAAATGATTATAGTAATGTGCATATATGTATGTGTCTGTACTTCCGACCGTGTGTGTGTGTATGAGAGAGAGAGAGAGAGAGAGAGAGAGGCAGAGAAAGTAAGAGTGAGAAAGATAGGAAGAGAGACAGAAAGACAGACAGGAAGTTTATATTTTTTAGTTTGTTTTTATAAGTGCGTTTACGTGTGCGTATACGATAATATAAATATCAATCATTGTCTTTCTCTCCTTTCTTGTTTGTGTGTATTTTTAATTACATCTATTCTCTGTTCTTCTCACTCTCACTCTCTCTCTCCTCCCTTCTCTCTCTTTCTGTTTATCTGTCTGTATATATATATATATATATATATATATATATATATATATATATATATATGTCTGTGCGTGTGTGTGCGTATGTGTGTATACAAATACATATTTGCACGAACAACGTATGCCACACACACACACACACACACATAGATAAAACATACGTTTGTAGGAGAAAGCAAAAGAAAGCGATTGGTAGATAAATAGATTGATTGAAAGGTATGTAGATACAGAGACAAGACATATTCTTACATATATATATATTTATATATATATATATATATATATATATATATATATATATATATATGCATACACACATAAACACACACACATATATACATACATATATATATATATATATATATATATATATATATATATATATATATATATATATATATATATATATATATATATATATATATATATATATATACATGTATGTATTTTTTATTTATTCATTCACTTGTTTCAATCATTTGACTGCAGCCATGCTGGAGCACCGGCTTGAAGGGCTGTGATAGAATAAATGGACCCCAGGGCTTATTTGTTTTAAGCCTAGTATTTATTCTATAGTTTCCCTGTCGCTGAATGGTGAAGTCACTGGAATGTAAACACACCAATACCGGTTGCCAAGCGATGATAGGGGTATAAAAGCGGACACAATAACACACACACCTGGATACATACATGCACACACACTCACACACACACACTCACACACACACACACATATATATATACAACGGACGTCTTTAAATTTTGTCTTCCAAATTCATTCACAAAGCCTTGGTTTACTCGTTACTATAGTGGAAGACAGTTGCTGGTGGGACTGAACTCGGAACCATGTGGTTGGGAAACGAGTATATTACCACACAGTCACGCTTGTACCTATACACACAACTACGCTGTGTGTATATATGTACACACACACACACACAGATATATATATACATACATACATTGCAACTCAAATCTTAATTTGTAGTGGATCTATTTTAGAACCCCAATTTATACTTGCTTGCTACTCTTGTTTCTTTAGAATTCGATAATATTCTTAACTTCTCTAATATATGAAGGCACGGTAAGGATGCAAAGTCCTTGCGTTTATTACTAGGTAGCATTAGATCACTGGAATAATTTTATAAACGTTAAAACCCTCAGCAGTGGATTTTAAATTTCTCATCTTAGTAATCTTTATGTACATGCATAATATATTTCATGAACCAGTATTTTGATATTCGTAGTCTACATTACTTGTTTTTAAGCTTTGAAAATGAATTCCCCTCCATTTCTTTGAATTTTTTTATAGAATTGCTAATATCAGCACTAATCAGCAAACAATTTCGCTTAAATTGTAATCAACTCTCTCATTTATTGAGAGATTCGAAGTGCGCGTTAGAAAGTCTCTAACTGAGGAGACATAATTATGTCGAAACAACGGTTGTCTCAGAAGCACTTGTACTAATGCATCGAGTGTGCTATGAACGCACGTTCATCGTAAAGGAGAAACTGTTCTTCTGTGACGAAATACAATGGCTGTTAGCATATTCACTGTTGTATTTGCCAGAATGTACTAAAAATAAATAAAATTGTAGTTTTACCAATTCATATTTGGCTACCTAGTTTCGCTTCTAATTCTGTATTATGCGATGTAATGGCTTTTCGTCCTTAAAATATGTGTAACCGAGAAGAATATGTTACTAATGTGTTTAATTCACAGAGCTTGCAATTTCCATGTTTCATTGTTATTTGTTTATTTGCATCGATTATCTGATGCATCCTCTTTGGCTTCCAAGCTTCTGGTTTTACGTATGCACGAGTCCTTCTTCATAAGTTTCCTTTAATAACGTATTGATCCATTCTAAAATCAAGGCTATTTGGTCAATGAATATGTGTATCTTTGCATGTTGGTCTGTCTAGTATCTGTTATAGCTTTCTGGGCGAAATCTCTTGTGGGCTGTTGGACAGATTGTCCAGTAATATTTTCGAGAAATCAATATTAACTTGTGCTTTATGTTTTTACATCGCATGGTGCTTTGTTTGAGTCTTCCTTCGTGGATTGAAATATGAGTTGTTCGACTCAGAAATCAATTATCTACAGATCTTTTATATCATCATCACTTAAAGCAGGAAGTGAGAAAAGTAAGTATGGTTTCAAAACGATACACTGGGGTGCCAATAAAAGAATCTATAATAAAATGCCTCAAAGTATAACAAACGTGTCTCTTACGTTTAAAAGGAAATCTATCCCCTGTCTACCTTGAACTCATACAAATTCTTTGTAATAATCTCATTTTAGCTTCTTGATTTTATGTGTCTTTTCACTCAGTTGTGTGAGAAAGCGGTGTTACATACACAGGTTTAATGCATTTTGTGTATAGTAGTAGTATGGAGAACAACTCACACCTTCGTCTGAGATAATTATCTCCCTGCACATGGATATCTAGTTAAAAAAAAAGAATTGCAATGAAGCTATGAAGAAATGAAGATAAGTAGAGAGGTAAGTTGGTCGGGAAAGTAGGTAGGTAGTTCTATGAACAATAGATGTATGAGTAAGTAGTTCGGGAGTTAAACAGATTGCACAATAACATCCCCGCACGTACAAAGAAACGTAGATCAATCGATCGATCGATCGATAGATAGATAGATAGATCTATATATACACACACAATCATGAATATATGTATATATGTATATGTATGTACATACAACTAGTGACAGAAATAATACAGAGATGTATAGACATAGACGACAACTATATGCATGAGACGACATACATAAAACATACACATTTGCACATACGTACATACATACACACATTCATACATACATACATACATACATACATACATACAGGGTATTATGTACATACATACATACGTACGTACGTACATAATACCCTGTTGATGTTGAAATTCCAATGAAGGAGCCTTGGATCTAGGCTGGAAACCGGTTCCTTCACTATTGGCAAGAAGTCTTGAAATAAACTGAATAATAACACACACACACCCACACACACACACACACACACACACACACGCACACACGCACACACAAACACATACATACATACATACATACATACATACATACATACATAGAGACAATGTAGATTATGTCATATTTCGGTGGAAGACATCTCACGTGTGATTAGCAACTGCCCAAAAATCGCATCAAGGTACAAGCTTCCTCTCCTACACGAAGTTGTCGCTAAAACAATATATTTTAACTTCTTCCCACAGGGGGAGGTGGTCTCCATTTTTCTATATATTATCAGCCGTATCCGATTTATCAATATCTCCCCCGTGTCACAGCTTTTCCTTGTTCTTCTACCCTTATTTTGATGGTAGCTACAGCAAAGTAAAGAAAGACCCCACTTTGAAAACAGAGAGGAATTTGTCACAGATCTTGATCAAGAACAAGGATCACTTTTACACCAATGAAGTATAGACAACTGACTCAACACTACAGTAAACTACCACACATGCACGGTCTTCCTAAGATTCACAAGGATGGTATTCATTAAGACCTATAGTGAGCTGAATGAACAGCATATAGGAACCGGTATTAAAGAAGGATAGGAGAATATTAGATTTATAAGCCCTAAAATTCACTCCATAATTTTCAGAAAACGTAATCAACGAAATTACATATTACAAATAATATTTGTAAGTGGAGTACTAAAAACAGGCAATACGTTTTTCAAGTTTAAAATATGACCTTTTTTCAGTAATGTATGTCCAAAAGATGGAGCTTTGTATTTTTGTTAGAAATCAGCTCCTTTCTCAGAAGAATCAAAATAATTAAAAAGAGAAGAGAACATATGGATTGCCATATCTTGTCAGATGAGAGCCGTCTCACATTCGGCCTTTATGAATCAGAAAAGATCTGTAACTAATGATAATTAGGAAGTGACTCCTTGCTTCCCACAAGTCCAGAATTCCCAAAATGGAGATTCGCCACCGGAAACAATTTAATGTTATGCCTAGAACATGCATGCATACATACGTGAACACATAATACATACACACATGCATACACCAAATGTGGATTAACAGTTAGACAGATATACAGAAGTATTTAAAACCAAAGAAGTTCACAAATGTTATTTCCTGCATCGTTAATGTTATGACGTTGAAAATATTTTGCATCTGTGGATGGGTAGCCATTTTGGTATGCTTACCTCAATACGAGAGAGATGTAAAAGTATACTATTGCAGCAGTAAACGAATTAGACTGCGGCCAAATAAGCTGTTCAATGGCTGATACGTAATACATACATTCATAAATATATACACATGCATATACGAATGCATGCATACGCACACACGCGCACACACATCCATATATATAATAAAGGTGGGTTATTCGCAGTGTTAGTGACGTCTGTATGACGTGTGTGTGTTTCTATGTCTTTGTGTATGCGTGTGAATGTATATATGTCTGCGTGCATATTTGTGCGCACGCGTGTGTACGTGTATTTAATAAGGATCGTACTGATCCACATTCTTAGACTCACACGTTATACACATGGTAAAAAGTATTCTGCTGAACCTGCAGTTGATCATAAAATGTGTATAGCTCGTAAGTGTAATATTTGACAAGTATGTATATATGACATATGAATTATAAAAGATGGTATATAAACTTAAACATAGATATATTTGACGAAGAATTAACATAGTCTGAAATAGATCTTTACAACCGTTTCAAATTAGCAGCGATCGGTTGATGCAATTATGTTTATTATGCATGCATATGCATCCTGTGGCAATAATACACATCAGCCATATAGAAATTAACAATGCATAAAGTTGCTGTATGTATTCTTTGTTGCTTATACATATATTTATATGTGTGTATTAGCATTTTATAAGCTACACACATATTGAATCATATGCATTCAAAACTATTCCATTATCAGTAAAATGTTCAGATCTACAATTTTAGTCAGAATTTCTATGTGATACATAGTTAGTACATACACACACTACACACACGAACACACACATACACACATATATGTATGGATGGATGTATATGTATGTGTGTGTGTGTGTGTGTGTGTCTGTGTGTATGTGAACATAATGGTTTGGCTATCAATTTCTGTATATTCACTGTATGTTTAGATTTCTTTTCCTTTTTGCTTTTCATTCTTTTTTTACTTTCTATAATTCGTAATCCTTTTCACTTGTTATTATGTGTATGCTGGATATAATGTGTGCGTATTATTTTGATGTGTTGTTCTTCTGTAAAATGCTCTCTTGCAATTTTGATATAAATCATTAGACGATAACAGTATGCGGTGGGCATTTCATCAAAATCTCGTGCTACATTAGTTTCTCAGCATGGTCGCATTAAGCACATAGTACGACATTCTTTATATATCCTCGTCCGTCGGATATTGAATTTATTACCGTTTGTTTTAGAATTGAATATAATTGATCGTTTTCTGAATTGTGATGATTTACTAAATATATTTCCTTTCGGTTTGAGTTTATCCCACTGTTGAATTCATTGCTTTTGCATATATTTCATATTACTTGATATAAAATGAGTATATCTTTCAAGTACTGCCAATTTTTTTCTGCATTACTTCAATTTATTTATTTATTTTCTGTTAGAAGTATAGTTTCGAGGATTTATTTCTATTTTGAGGACGTTGTTCCTCTTTAAATATTCAGTTATGGGCTGAATAATGGTATAAACGATTGACTTTGACCATTGTATTAATGTTGGTGGCATTTCAAAGTTGAACGATCTGCTGGCTCGTGATATTCTCAGCATTGCATTTTACGAACCAGTTATTTACTGGAAATTATATCAACGATTGTTTCCCTTCCCTCAAATTACTGACCGTGTACCTTTTGGTAAATTTGTTCACCAACAGAATGGTGCTTGTCGTCGGTAATGTGATAGAAGAGGCTCAAACATAAACGTTCTTCTCAGTAGACCTATCCGCCATTTCCTCCGCCTTGTGCGATAGACCGTAGAATATGTAGGATATAGATTTGGCTTTAACTGAGTGCTGATCAATTTGAATCAATCTAAATCTTTCGACACAGTATCGCCACATGTAGCAGTAAAGGTTATTGAAGGACCTTCTCCTCACAAGACCCTACGATACAATACGGAAATTCCTAGTCCTGTAGCAATACCAGATGTTGCTCAGGAGATGTCGGGAAAAATTGACTCGTATTGAGTTCCACAATATAATTAGGAAGCCGAGGTAACGCTCCTTCCGTAATACCCAACATTGACAGAGAGGAGGAAAAGGAAGAAGAAAGCGGGAGACAAGACTAACAACAATTTCCGGAGTATAAGCTGCTGTAGTATCACCGGCCGTACCCCAGGAAGGGGATTTCGTATTTCCGTTGGTCATGAACACCAAATAAAAACAAACCTCTACTCACTGCACTGATCACAACAATCCATCATCTTGCGACAATAGAAATGGGCTGGAACTTGAGTGGAAAGAAAAATCACCGGATATAAAGAAGGAAAGAAAGAAGAGGCCGGACAGAAGCCTCTGAAGCAAAGGACAACAGCATCAACGATTACTTGAGAATCAATCATTCGAGAAACGAACTACTTTCTCGTGAAACTAATAATACAGATGTGAGATAAAAAATAAATATAATCTCGAGAGACTTTTAGTGAAAAATATCTAAGTATGATGGTCAGTTGAAATGTGAATATTCGAAAGACGTGGGCGGGTGGCAAATTGTTCCATTCTGTAAATAACAAAACAAAATAAGCAAAACAAAAATGTTTGCACCAAGTTCCAGCATGAACAAGCGGAAAAGTGACATACTTTAATCCGAAATAAGTAGTGATTTCTAACCCGTGTATGGAGGAGATAAGCGAATGTTTCTTGATATACTTTTATTTTATTTATTGTTTCTTTATAGTGGGAAATGCTAATAAACACTAATATAAGTAAGAACAGGAGCAGCAATGATAGCTAAGGTAATAACAGCGTAAAAAACCTCATCAGGGAAACATCTATCTATATTAACCAAGGAGCACCACAGATCCTGGATCACCGGAAAATTCTGAGGTAAAGCTGGGAAGTGTCCACCTACCATCCGTTTTCCCTATTCTACAGTGACCTGCTTCTAAAAGGTCCATTCAAACGGGTCACATTCGTCTAAATGTATGGGGTGAGTGGGGAGCAGCACCTCTTTATCAATGCTCGGACAACTGATATGCTAAGTGTGGAACAATGGATCACCGAAACAGGAAAGAGGCAATGGACTTTACTGCCGCTGACACCATCGCTGCAAGAACACCTGACCCTGTTCAGAAAGATTCTTGTTGATTTTCTTTTGGAATAATTAGTGCTTTTAAAAGCATGGTATTGTTCTGAATACTTTTTGCCCGTGTGGTCAATAAATCCTCCCCTTCATTACCCTTATTCCAGCGTTGTTGTTGTTATTATTATTATTATTATTAATTAATTTATTTATTTAACTAATTAATTAGTTAATTAATTAATTAATTAATTAACGAGCTAATTATTTAGTATTAAACTGCTCTGAAGTCTGAATTTCTACTACAATTCTAAAGGAAGAAGTGAAGAAAGCGGTTAAGCTCCGGGAAATACAGCGGACTGATTTCATATATTACCTAATGATTATATTATTGTTTGCTGGTGCTATGGCTACTGCTGTACTTGTTGCTGATGTTGATATTGTTTTTCAGACTCTAATTAAAATGCTGTATGATGTATTTGCTTTGTTGTTAGAACTGATAATAACGATTATATAATAAAGATTTATAATGTTATAAATGATATATTATATACAGATGCGAAGTGATTATACACGTATATCTAGAGGTGATGTAAGTCTTAGCTATTCGAATGTAATTTAATCCCGTAATAGCAAAGTTGAGTTTTAAACGAATACAGAAAGAGATACAGGCAGACAGACAGAGACGGGGACGGACGAGGGAGAAAAGGGAAGGGAGAAAGTAATGGAAGAGAGACGGGCAGAGGAAGGGAGAGAGGGAGAAAGGAATAGGAGACGAAAAGAGAGAGCGAGAGAATTGTATAACCTACAAGTATGCGAACTCTTTCTCTTTCTCTTTTATTTGTTTCAGTCATTTCAATGCGGCCATGCTGGAGCACCGCCTTTAGTCGAGCAAATCGACCCTAGGTCTTATACTTTGTAAGCCTAGTACTTATTGTATCGAACTATTTTGCCAAACCGCTAAGTTACGGGGACGTAAACACACCAGCATTGGTTGTCAAGCGATGTTGGGGGGACAAACACAGGCACACAAACACACACACACACACACTAACACACACACACACACATACACACACACACACACACACACACACATATATATATATATATATATATATATATATATATATATATATATATATATATATATATATATATATGTATGTATATATATATATATATATATATATATATATATATATATATATATATATATACGACAGGCTTCTTTCAGTTTCTGTCTACCAAATCCACTCACAAGGCTTTGGTCGGCCCCGAGGCTATAGTAGAAGTCACTTGCCCAAGGTGCCACGCAGTGGGAATGAACCCGGAACCATGTGGCTGGTAAGCAAGGTACTTACCACACACCCACTCATACGCCTACTTACAAATTTTGGCACAAGACCAGCAAGTCCGTGATCAAATGGTACTTATTTTATCGATCCCAGAAGGATGAAAGATAAAGTTGACCTCGGCAGAATTTGAACTCAGAATGTGTAGATGAATGAAATGCAGCGAAGCATTTTGCCCGGCGTGCTGACGATTCTACCAGCTCGCCGCCTTCGCAAACTTTTAATATTGATGTATATTCAATAAATGAGTGTATACATCTAGCACCGTAAATGTGTAGCGTTGTTGCCTACCGCTCTACAATAATGGTATGTATGTATATAATATAGCTATAATCATGCATAGAACTTAGACTATGAAAATTACTTTAAATATTAAAGCTAATGAAGGGGGTGAACGGGCAGAATTGTTAGCGGCAAAATGCTTAGATGTATTTTGTCCGTCTCCACGTTCTGAGCTCAAACTCCACTGAGGTCAATTTGTCTTTTATTGTTCCTCGATCGATGAAATAAGTAACAGTTGAGCACTGGAGTCGATGCAATCGAATTAAAGCCTTCGCCGAAATTGTTGGCCTTGCGCCAAAATTTTACACCAGCATTAGCGGCAGCGAGCTGGCAGAATCGCAGCAAGCCGGAAAAATTGCTTAGCAGCATTTCATCCGTCTTTAATGTTCTGTATTCAAATTCTTCCGTTGCAGAATTTGCCTTTCATCCTTCTGGATTTATTAAAATATGTACCAGTTGAATACTGTGGATGTAATCGATTTACACGTTCTCTAAAATGGCTGGTAACACTACAAATCTACTTACTGGAACTCAACTAATTCTATGATACTATCGCTTGCAGAGCGTGCTTCACACTCGATCTGT
>NC_142947.1:32152821-32185321 GCF_046866305.1 Octopus bimaculoides | reverse complement strand
AATCTAAAGTCCATCTTTTTTCTTCACATTGTTTTTATTATTGTTTTCTTATTGTGCTACTGATGAGTACTTCTTGAGAACTCAGATTCTTGAAATGAATTTATTGCCATTCTGTACGAAACGATCGTATAGCGAAATGAATAAACAATATTTTATTCCATAATGACAACTAATCTCCTTAAATTTTACGAAAAATATGATTCGTTCTATAACCTTCAATCATACACTTAATATACTTATATATATATATATATATATATATATATATATATATATATATATATATATATATATATATATATATATATATATATATATATAGCGACACAACAGAAAAAGAGAGTGACAATATATATTCATGTACGTGTGTGTATGTATGGTTTCACAGGCGTAGTTGTGGGGCAAGAAGCTTGCTTTTCAGCCAAAAGGTTCTGGGTACAGTCCCACTGCGTGTCACGTTGGGCGGCTGTGTTCTATTATAGCCTCGGGCCGACCTAAGACTTGTGAGTAGATCTGGTAGACGGAAACTGAAAGAAGCCCGTCGTATATGTGTGTGTGCTTGTGTGTGCGTGTGCGTGCGTGTGTGCACGCGTGTGTGTATTTTTGTGTATGTGCCTGTCCTCACTAACGCTTGACAACCGGTATTGTTTTGTTTACGTCCCCGTAACTCATGGGTTCGGCAAACGAGGACAATAGACTAAGTTCTAGGCTTAAAAAGCAAATCCTTGTGTTGATTTCTTCGATTAAAAACCTTCAAATGGGTACCTCAGTAAAGTCGTAGTCAAATAACTGAAGCAGATAAAAGATAGAAATTAAAAACATACACTTAAAATTTGTGACACGCCTTTAATTTTATCTACGAATCTTTTGAACTTACACGCACATAGTACATATATATACACTCTCTCACACACACATATACACTGACGTTTACACAAACGTATGTATATATGTATATTTGTATATATGTATGTATGTATGTATTATGTAGGTATGTATGTAGGTATGTAGGTATGTATGTAGGTATGTAGGTATGTAGGTATGTATGTATGTATGTATGTATGTATGTATGTATGTACGAACGTTTGCTGAGATTGTTAACTCTGCTGCTACTGCAGTTGGTTCGGCAGAACAATAGAAACAATTTCCAAAACAACGGCACTTAAGATAACATCATATCCGAAATAAGTAGAAAAACAAATATCCTGATTCAACAAATTTTTGCATGACAACGGTATAACACAACAGTAAATTCATGCCTGGCTCAACACAACACCAATTCGATGCAAATGAAGCAATGAGAAGACCTGTACGTAGTCGCAGGAAAGCGCTAGAACTACCTAGAACCATCTAGTATATTATACACTACTTTCTTAGAGAGCAACATATTGGAACAAAAAACGTGATAGTCACGGTGGGAATACACTTCTTAACTTTTAACACAATTAGTATAATAAAAATTGGATTTGTGGTGCGCACAGCTTTCAACCTCCCTCACTGGTCGTGGTGCTGCCAAGTAGAGCGGATCTCCTATTGCCACTGGAATATAAAGCTGTAGCGTCAGGGTCAGACTTGGCCTGGAGCAAAGTTAAAGTGACAATGAAAAAATTAACTATAACAGTTAGAACAGTCGATATTAAGCGCAACAACAACCCACAGAGTAAACTTAGCAGCACAATGATCGACAATCGCGCAACACAGCAATAGTATGGGAAACGATGAATGTTGAAATGTTGTGACGCTCATAGCGTGTCATCTCTCAACGTTTTATATTCTTTGTTTTCGTTAGCAATTAATTTCACTACTGCCTACGCTTTCAACCATGCATATACACATGTACAAGCACTCATATAAAACACATACACGCCTGCAAATATAGACTCGCGTGTGTGTGTACAAATATATATGTATATGTATATACATGTATATACATACATATATATATATATATATGTGTGTGTGTGTGTGTGTGTGTGTGTGTGTGTGTGTGTGTGTGGATATATATATATATATATATAATTCCGTAGAAAACAAAGGCGCACACGCGCGGATCTAGTACTGTATTAACAGCGCTACTTCAATGCTATTCACAGTATATCTTATCATTTAATTATATTTAAATCATTATGGAAATGGAGTGTCCATTAAGTCGGACAATTTGTCATTGATTGAATCAATTCTGATACTGAGAACTGCTTGATATTTATTGCCGTAATATCTGCAAGTGTAGGTGGTTGCGGTAATGGTGGAGTAGTAGGTGAGAACAATAGTAATAGTGATGGTTTTGATAAAACGGTCGGTGGTGTCCGTAATGCAGATGACAAGGGCGATGTGCATCGTGGTGTTCATGATAGTGACGGCGTTGATGTTTGTGTCTTTAGTAAAAATGATGATCATAGCTGTAATATAAGCGATGGCTCTATCAGAGATATAAAATAAAGATAATAATAGGGATGGGACGGTGATGATTATGGCGACCATATGTGTGGTCGTGGTGATGCTGAGAAAAGGCAGATGCAAGGGTTATTTTCCATGATAATGATGGAGATACTTGTCGCTATAGTGATCGACATGGCTGCGTTGTTGGCCAATGACCGAGCGACGATTTCGTCAGTACTTTTAGAGGGCGGGGGTTGTTGATAATGATGGCACGGGTTTGCCATCTGCTCTCGTTTGTTAATTGTGAAATTGCATGGAGAACAGATTGTTGCAGAGCTAGTTTTGTTCATATATATATATATAGAGAGAGAGAGAGAGAAATATTACATTTCTAAATCTATCAGATTTATACAGTAGCAGCACGTTAAAGTGATTACATGAAAAGGACAAAAAGAAAGAATGCTACTGCTATTTAGCCCTAGGAAACACCGTTTCCAGGTGCCCATGACACACTTTCTATGTCCTTAGAGAGAGAGAGAGAGAGAGAGAGAGAGAGAGAGAGAGAGAGAGGAAGAGAGAGAGAGTGAGTGAGAGAGAGAGAGAGAGACAGACAGAGACAGACAGACAGACAGACAGACAGACAGACAGATAAATAGATAGATAGATAAAGTGATTGAGTGATTGATTTGATTATTGATTGTAAAAGAGATAGAAAAATGTTCATCTAGTGATTTATTTTAGTCCTAGAAGTATGGTTAGGAAATACACATGCAAGCGGTAGCATTTTCATCCCAACACATTTGGTTTTGTGTTCAAATATAATAAAAATAGTTTTACATTAATATAATGGGTTACTCTCCACATTTGTGGAGTACAAATTTATTGTTCTTACACAGTAATATAGTTGACAGTGACTTTGAAGTGTCGGCCAGATAAGCCATCTTTGAACTACGATGCATTAGAGTTAGTCTTGACTTTATATAGTCTCTACTGAGTTAAGATCACCTTTGTGTATTCGAGAAGGGTGGTAATTAGATTTTTCTGGTTAAACTCCCAAAATAAGTCTATATTTCTCTTTTGTAAGGCTGGCATGAGGTGGACTACTTCTTTTTATACGATTGTTATTAATGGATTCAATCCTTCTGCCTTGACAATATAAAGGTCAAAGTTACAGAGTCTAGTATTTAAGCTCTTAGTAATTCGGTATGTCAATTTTTTTTCCAAAAAGAATGTAGGAAGGCGGTAAGTTTAAATAGGTACTGTCTTAACTTGTTATTTAGGGTAATACCTGTTTTTATTTGTAATTCTGAGGTTATTAGCGAGGCTTATCATTGGCTTTGGTGGTATAGAAAATTGTTTCTTTTGTGATTTAATGTTCACAAAGGTATTTCAGTAAATGCTGTATGCTTATATGTTTCTCTCTATATTTAATTAGCATGTAGTGATTCTAAGCTGCCTGTTTTGCGAAGGTGGAGTATTTTTGACGTTTATTTATACAATTTCTTCAAATTCTGTATTAGATATATGCTGAAGTGGGGCTTATATAGACGGTGTGTATATATTTATATATGAAAATGAGAACAAAAATAGAATTTGAGAAATGATAAAGGAAAGGGTTCTTTCAGCTTGCTTACATAGAAATATACCTTTTATGTGTATGTAGGTTTGAGTAGTTATATCACAAAATCTTTTTGGCGGGGGGGGGGGATTTTATTCGGAGACAGGAAGACATTTACAGAATTTATAGAGTACTTGTTTAACGTAAAGGCGTAAAGCTGAAATAGTGATTTTTTAAAAAAAATTATATAATGGAGATGGTTCCTGGTCCAGAGGGACGGTGAGATATTGACAAATTTAATCTCTACAGAGACTCCAAAGCGGGCGATACAGCTGAGCGCTTTTATATGTGCGAAATCAACATTCACTCTCTGACCAGCCATAACAAACAACCTTCTAAATGTTACGACCCTGTTTCAGAGAGTGCTTCTTTCCGGATGTACGCACTATTGACCGATATTGATATATATGAATGTATGTAGTATGTATATAATGAATATATATATATATATATATATATATATATATATATATATATATACAGATATAGATAGATAGATAGATAGATAGATAGATAGATAGATAGATAGATAAATACGTAGATATACATATATACATATATACGTGAGCATGTGTGTATGTGTGTGAGTGCGTGTGTCTATGTACGTATATATATATATATATATATATATATATATATATATATATATATAAGCCACAAACAGATTGGTCGAAATACAGTTAGAACTCACCAAACCAAGGCATTTAAGCTTCATGCCGGTTGGGAAAAACACGGTTCGTAAGATTCAGCCTGGTATGTATATAATATACGTGTGTGTGTGTGTGTGTGTGTGTGTGTGTGTGTGTGTGTGTGTGTACATACACACACAAACACATACATTACAGCAATAGGTGAATGACATATACATATCTTCTGAAATAATGTAACTTTCAGGGTTAACAGGTACTGATTTTATTCCTCACACTCTTAATAAACTATCGTAGCGTACCTGGCCTTTTTCTTTCGTTCATAGAATTTCCTGTAATACTGTGGTACAACATTCCAAACAGCATATCTCATACATATCAGAATTATTAGGGTTAAATTAATTCTGTTACTTGTTTAGGAAAATATTCTGAAAGGATCTTGCCCTGGATACTGATGTCAGTCCCATGTACGTTTAAACTTGGGATATAATTAAATGGTTTTGTTGTATTCAGTTATTCTGTATTTCTCAAGGGGGAACAAGGTTCAGGCATCACTTATATAATAACGATGCGAACGTTATGAATCGGCTTGTTGGAGGTGATGGACAGATAGATAGATAGATAGATAGATAGATAGATAGATAGATAGATAGATAGATAGATAGATAGATAGATAGAGAACATAAAAACAAGTACGACAGAGTAAGTGAGAGAAATTGTGCGCTTGTGGTGGTAGAAGAAATAAAAGATAAAAATTATTTGATGAAAAATTTCCTAAATAATATAATGCTACCGGCGTACATTTAAAATCAAATCAACGTTAAGAACAGTTTAATTTCTATACAATTTGGATATAATTATAGAATGTATAAATACAACCCATTGCTTTCAGCTGCAGATTTATGTATGCATGTCCTCAGTCCAGCTCAGGCAAATAAGATATCGGTATTCATACACGATACTTAGGCTCATTCATTTCTTCTCTCTTTCTATCTCTCTCATATACACGTGTATATACATATATATATATATACATACATGTGTGCGCATATAGGTGAGTTTGTGTGCGTGTATGTGTGTACATGTATGTACATATATATATATATATATATGCGTGTGTGTGTGTGTGTGTGTGTGTGTGTGTGTGTGTGTGTGTGTGTGTGTGTGTGTACGAGTGTGTGGGAATGTGCTTTTTTATGTGCACTGGTATATGCATATACATAATCGCAATTACATCCAAGGAAAAGAAAGTCTTTCATTAAATTTAACTTTATGGCTTACCAAATATATCCCAGGGGAACCTTGTGCGAAGAAAATATACA
Organism: Octopus bimaculoides; assembly: GCF_046866305.1. NCBI lineage: Eukaryota > Metazoa > Mollusca > Cephalopoda > Octopoda > Octopodidae > Octopus > Octopus bimaculoides. Next base: position 32,179,355 of record NC_142947.1, on the reverse strand, counting down.
ACATACCGTCGGACCTCACATATGGAACGTGAGATTCTTCATGCAATAAGTAGATAGACTCTCTGCCAAATGGGATTTCAAACCTTAAGAGCAACCAGTAAGGGAGAAAGATTCAAGGGGGAGTCAGTGCAGGATAGTAGGATCATCAAACGGATATGATCTCAAGCTCAGTTGCGCAACCTCTACATCAGTCAGTAGTTGTTGGAGAGAGCATGCTAAAGCCTTCATCTTGCAGTGGACGAAACACAGGCAATCCAACCTAATCCATTGTATGTGCGTGTGTATACACTTACACACATACATATATGTGTATTTGCGTGCATGTGTGTGTGCGTGTGAGTGCGTGTGTGTGTATGTATATGTATATATATATATATATATGTGTGTGTGTGTCTGTGTGTGTGTGTGTGTGTGTATATATTACATATATGTGTATTTGTGTGCGTGTGTGTGTGTGTGCGTGTGAGTGCGTGTGTGTGTATGCATATGTATATATATATATATATATATATATATATATATATATATATATATATATATATTACACATACATATATACATATATGGGGCTAAAAAATGTAGTAACATCGCCCTAACCAGAACTGCCACTTGGCAAATAGATTTTACTCCTTTCTTATCGCTCAGAGATTTAAAACTAATTGTTTGCCTCTCAATAAGATCAGTGACTGTGTGTCACTTTAAAAGTAAATACCTCGACAAGACCTAGTGCTGCCATCATCTAGGTTGTCCTGTGCCGACGAAGAGAAATAACCCAGAAACTATGGTCCACAGGTACCGTTTAAGGCGGAGTGAGGATACTAGCTCCTTTGTTCGAGGCATAAGAACGTAGTTGTGCGTCGGTAGCCGGTTGGAAAAACTGTTTTCCTGGGGCTACAAAAAAAAGGTAAAAGACATTGACCTAACCAAGACTGCCACTTTACGTTGGCAACTAAATTTTACTCTCTCTCTCTCTCTGTCTCTCTCTGTCTCTCTCTCTCTCTCCCTCTCTCTCTCTCTCTCTCCGTCTCTCTCCCGTCTCTCTTCTCTCTACAGTCCCTCCCTTCCCTCCTCCTCTCCCCTCTCTCTCTCTCTCTCTCTCTCTCTCTCTCTCTCTCTCTCTCTCACTTTCGCTATCAAAGACGTTTAAAATAATGGACATAACATATTTTTCATTTATTGGAGCAAATTTGGCTTATAGTTGTTTCTAGTATTCATTATATCATTATAGGTACAGCACTGAGAAGTTTACTTATTGGTCTATCTATAAATTGCAGAAAATTGAACGACCCAAGAAAATTAATGCTACTTTCGTCAATCTGAGTAAAACCAGTTGTTCTGGAGTCCATCCACGGATTATATAATATAGAGTTGCGATGACCCAGAACCTTGAACCATACCAAAAGATTACCTGAAGTTCTTCACTAGTCTAAGCAATATTGTTAGCCTGGTTTGCCAACAGAGAGCTTACGAAGTATTTTCCTGGATTCGTATCCCCTCACTAATAGTTTTATATATAGTATATATATATATATACGGAACAGGATCGTAACGGACGACAATGAAAATTTACGGATAGATGGGCTATACAAGGATGGACAGGAAAACCAGGGCGGAACATTCGTGGCTTTCTATTCATCAGTCAAGCTTCCAATTATCACTACAGTTTCGGCCTGTTACACGCGAGACTGTCCAAAATTGGTCGGCATCAAATTTTGGGAAGAAAGCGGGCTAATATGTGCAACAACACGGACAAAGGAAAAACGAGAAAACGGCGGAAATGTTACACGATTACAAATACAAACAACAAGAATAGCAACAGGTATCTTTCGACAAAAAAGACAAGTTAAGTTAAGCTGGCGTGTGAAGTGGAAGCCTTGCAGCAACAAACATTGATGAAAGTGAGGAGACAGGAAAATAGGGTGGTGTTAGAGCGGGCGTCGAGCCAAGAGTGAAAGATCATGCTTGGCCGAGCAGCGGTTATGTGGGAAGAACAGAGAGAGATAGAGAGCAGAGGGATTGAAGAATTAGGGAAGAAACTAGAGAAAGGGAGAGAGAGAGAGAGAGAGATAGAGTGAGAGAGAGAGAGAGAGAGAGAGAGGGAAAGATACAAGGGAGACAACAGAGGAAAGTAGAGTGATTAAAGAAAGCGAATGCTTAGAAATGTGAGAGAGGGGAAACAAGAAAAGGAAAACGGAAAGAAAGAGAATGCCAAGAAAGTGAGAAAGGGAGAACGAGAAAAGGAAAAAGCGAAGATATACATTTACTGCAGCTATGTAACAACATTCGTGCTTTTCTGGGAATATTCTTTTCCCTCTCTGCCAAATTTTCCTCTTTTGTCTTACTGACGAAGAGCCATGCTCGAAACGTCACACCCTCTCTTTTTTCCATATTAAACGGACTTTCAATCTAATATACTCAGTATGTACGTCCTTTTAACTTTCGTTGCTTTTGAATTTATTTACAATTTTATTTTGGACTTGCCTGTATATATATATATATATATATATATATATATATATATACGGCAAATAAGAAAATGGAGAGGATACAAAACGATAAACATCATCCGGTAGACATTCCAGTGTGTCTATTTATTCCAAAGCATTAGAAAGTATTAGAAGAAAACATACACATGTAGTAACTAAGTGTTACGCACACATGTATTAATATTACAGAGAAGAGCAAAAGATCAAAAGAGAAGATATATATATATATACTAGCAGTATAACCCGACGTTGTCCGGGTGTGACTTATTACGCCATGTACGATAAGTCTTGTTAGGTGAAAATCAACTAAGAAAGAAAGCCTTACAATGAAAAAACCCTTATGATGTAAATATGTTCATAATTCAAAAGACGAAATTAATAGGGAAAGTCTGAAGGCTCTTTTGTGTAACATTATTAAGCGTACGTAAATTTTATCCGTCTAATTGGCTATACAAATGCTTGTGCAAAACAACTTTTTGCGCTGCCTTGATTATACATAGCAGGGTAATTCCTTTTCGCAGGAGGTAGGACGGCAATTTCTGATGAAGCAATTGCTGGCGATCTGTTGCTACACAGTTCTGCCAGAATTCTATCAGATTGGGCAGTAGATGATGATGCACCGTTTTGCATTATGTTCAAAGTAGCTTCTGGAATGTGGTGAATTGCTGCAGTCTGTTGCTATCTTTTTAAACCGGTTGCTTTTTTCCCCCAGCAAGCTCTCTTGTTTTGAGGCATAATTTATGTACATATTAAACAGAAAAACAAAAGTTATAACAGATGGGAGGGTCGGTAGTTTTCACATTTCGGTGATTTTTCAGATTAAACCCGCACCATTTCATAACCCTAACCCTAAAACCGTAACCGTAAGACTAACCCTCATCGTAACCCTAAAACCGTAACCCTGACCAAAAAACCGTAACCCTAACACCCTAGTGAAAATCGTGCGGGTGTTAATCTGAATAATAATAATAATGACCTCTGCCGATCAAACTCCCAGCCCACAACTAAGTCTTAAGTGTATATATATATATATATATATATATATATATATATATATATATATATATATATATATATATATATATATATGGGCAACACACACACTAAATAAAAAAGATGTTAGTAAGTAAAAGTGTTTTAAAAAAGATTGTTAAATTTTCAGATTAACACCCGTACGATTTTCACTACAGTGTTAGGGTTAGGATTTGTTAGGGTTAGGTAGGTAATGATGCGGGTGTTAATCTCAAGATTTACGAAAAGATTTTTAAAAAAAACTCAGTTTGTAGGGAATAAATGTTTGTTGATCGTATTTGAGAATGATGTCTCGCTGGTAAAGGACGGTGTTAGAATTGGATAGTAAACTTACAATTCCCGCCAATTAGAATGAGGTCATTGGTAACCATAGGTACATATATATGTGTGTATTTACGTATGATTGGTAGTGTGTCTGTTTATTTGACTCTCACTCTCATTCGTTTCTTTGTCTTTTTTCTTGGATCGGTCGTAAACGTTCATAAGAGAAAGTAGCAATTGAAACGATGTGTAAGAGGAATAGAAATAGTTAATTTTAGAGGGGCAAAGTAATTTTGTATGTAGTTTTAGCATCTGTCATTACAGCATCGAAACGTGATTTGATACTGAAATAGTTTTCTTTTTCTCCTTCCTTTCTTTTTGTATTTGTTGTTGGATTGTTCGTAAAGGTCCATAAGAGAAGGTAGGAGTTGAAAGGATTTGTATTAGAAAGAGGAATTAGATTTTATTAGGGAGAAAATGTTTACTCCTGTAGTTTTATGGATTTTATTCATTATTAGGAAATTTTTGGATTGAAAAAATGACGCAGTAACCTAACAAATTGTATTAATTGCGATTGTTTACTCGAAGAAATTTGGAATTGTGTAAATGTATGAATTTTAAACATACACACACACACACAAACACACACACACAGAAAATCTGTCTTTTATAGTATAGATATACACATGTAAATTCGTGTGTACTTTTTGCATTTCTTTTATATCCGTATACATGTATGAATTTACATGCAATATTTTGTAAACGAAAAGTGTAAAGTGTACTCAATATATAGTGAAGAATATGCTGTTTATCAAGGGTGTAGTAATTTTATGAATACAAACCACCTTGCTTCTAACCTTTAAGTTCTTTGGAGCTTGATAGTTAGTGTGTTTTTATATGATATTCGGTGTCTTCACATCGCAATGGAATTACAGTTCATAAAATCGTGATCCCCGGATTTAAAGTGGTTAAATCTTGATAAAGTTTATAATTTAGTTAAGGCCTGGTGTATACGTGAGATCGTATTTTATTTATAATTTCTACTGATAAAACTGCCATGTTGCTTTTCCATGTGGCGATGATGGGGGTGTTTATATATAACAGTACTGCTCCAAATTATTCTTTTTTTAAAATCTAATTTTATTTCTTGCTCAGTATCAATTTTTATTCCTTTTTATTTCGTTTCAGTAATTAGACTACTAATTAGATGATGTAATTGGTCCTAGAATGTACCTACTTTTTTTCTTTCAAGTGTGTCTGGTATTTATTCTACACATCTCTTTTAACAAACCGCTAACATACAAGGACGTAATCAGACCAACCTTGGTTATCAAGTTGGTGAAAAAATACCATGACATACACACACATGAATACACACGCAGGCACGCACATGCACGCACACACACGTAAATATATATGCAACACACGCATACACACGCACTAACACATACATATATATATGCACATATATACATATATATGCTGGATTTCATCCAGTTTCCTCCATAGAAGACACTGGGTGGTCTAGGATTATAGTAGAAGAGATTTACTCAAGGTATCCTTCAATGGGACTGGACTAGAAACCACATTACAGCGAAACGAACTTCCTCACTACATAACGAAATGAATTGCAGATGTATGTTCAACCGACGAGAAAGTGTTCTATCTGTTTGTTTGATATAAAATTTCAGTTTATGAAGCTTATAACATTCATGTTGACACTGAAATTGTAAATTCTGTCGTCTGCCATTTTTGGTTTCGTGTTGATAAAAAGCTTCTTCTGATGGTTTTGTAATATGGTTCAGCGTTTAGTCTGGGGTTAATTGGGATATATATCTCAGGAGTGTTTCAATGGCATTGTTCATTTTGTAGCCAATATGCTTTTTATCGTTAGAGCATATAAAGTGATTTGAGTATTTTCAGTAAATGCAGCTATTGTTCTAACAGTCTGCGTGATTTCATTAGTTTATTTTTCCACGGTCTCATCCAGTAATTTATTAATGTGCTTGTTGTTTTCTAGTTTTTGGTTTAGGCAAAAAAATTTTTCTATTTCAAGCTGATTTAATGAAAAATAGCATAGTCCTGTAAAAATTATTTGATTATAGATATTAAATCCCAAATTTTAAAACGTCATTATTGTTGTGAAATCTGTAAATCTAACGCTGATGATATTATTAGTTATAAACTTTTTTTCCGTAATACTTTGCAGCCTATTACAAAGAACGTGAAGAACACGCCCTTATCACTATCTCTTATTTGTGAACCACAGTGTGTGGATGACTTGAATCCTAAATGGACAAAAAGATTTAGAAACACGTGTTTTAAAATAAGCATAAAGAGGAACACCGGAAACAGTAGCAAATCCCCCAATAAAAAGACATTCATATTCCTCATAGGTGTGTTACTAATGTAATACACACGTACACACAAACATAACTCACTCTCTTCTTCTATCTTCCCCCCTCTCTCTCTCTTTCTCTCTCTCTCACTCACACAAACACAGACACAAACCAAATTAACCTTACTTACTTGCAAACAAATGCTGCATGGGTTTATTCATTCATAAATAGGAATATTGATACAAATGCAAGAATAAAACAATATACTCATCAATAATATTAATACACTTAACTTTTCATTATCTTTTTTTGTACGTACCTGTAGTGTGTGTCACACTTACTTCAAAGGAAGGGGTAGAAAGGTTGAAGGGTGCGGTACAAAGAAAGAGAAGTACAAAGCAAGAGAGAGGAAGGAGAGAGGGGAAGTGACAGAGAAGGAGAAAAGTAAGAGAGAGTGAGTGGTGGCTGAAAGGAAAAGAGGGAAAATATCAGTATTTTCAGAGTAGACTGATACATACATCGAAAGAAAAGTAGATACATAGATCAGAAGAAAAGTAGATACATAGATACATTGGTAAATCAAAGACATATGACTACAGCAAATATAGGATGTCACTGTCACTTTTCATTACCACACCAGTATAAAATTAACGCGCAAGTGGCTGAGTAATTCACAGACATGCATACCATTAACGTAGTACTCAGGTAGATTCAGCCTCACACAGAATATGACAAGGCTGGCCCCTTTGAATTACAGCTACAACTAATTTTGGCTAGCTGAGTGGACTGGAGCAAGATAAACCTTCAAGGGTCTGGAAGGAGACGAAAAAAAGATCAAATACAGGGCTAGGAAAATCTTTTTAGTCGTTAGGGTCACTATGGGTGTTAATCCAGTCCTAACAATGGCCTATTTATCTATCTATCTATCTATCTATCTATCTATCTATCTATCTATCTGTCTGTCTGTCTGTCTGTCTGTTTCTCTGTCTGTCTGCCCCTCTGTCTCTCACATACACACACACACACACACACTCTCTCTCTCTCTCTCTCTCTCTCTCTCTCTCTCCCTCTGTCTATCTCTCTGTCTGTCTCTCAGCAAATACATGTGGATGCTACTATTACTTTTCTACAGTTGAAGGGAGAGGTAGAAAATAATGAAAATAAAAGATGTTAAACAGAGGAGGGATATTTGAAGTGAACGGTAAAGCAAGAGAGAGGAGGGACAGAGAAGGGGTGAGTCAGAGAGTAAGTGTTGACTGAAAGGAAGGTGACGTTTGTTTTGTGTTTTCAAATATTTATAATTATATTTCAGATTAGACTGATACATAACCACAGCAAATATTGAATGTTACTTTTACTTTCCTACAATATAATTAATTACTTTCCGATAGTGTAATTAATTACTGGATCCTCAGACAATATTGGATATTACTGTATCATAATATAGAGGCGTTTCCCATGGCAGCAACACAAAATTTACAGATGCTTACATTTTTGATATTTTCGGTGAAGTTTTCACAGCTCCAGCTAGTGAGCATAAATACACATACACGCGTGTGTGTGTGTGTATGTGTGTGTGTGTGTGTGTGTGTGTGTGTGTGTGTGTGTATGTGTGTGTATTTAAAAAATATATTAAAACTGGAAATTGTTCGCATTTTCCTTCTTTTAATTCATATATTTTTTTTTTTTTTCATTACAACATACCATATGGTGATAAGCGAAATTCTCCTCCTCCCTTCTTGTTATATATATATATATAAATATATATATATATATATATATATATATATATATATATATATATATATATATATATATATATATATATATATATATATATATATATATATATATATATATATATATATATATATATATATATATATATATATATATATATATATATATATATATATATATATATATATATATATATATATATATATATATATGTATGTATGTATGTATATATATATACATATATATATATATATGTATATATACATATATATATATATATATATTCTTTTGTCTCTAGACAATCAGACAATAAGATGTATTTTCGTTAATGGCATGCCAATTTGAGAGATATCTTGGTTCTCGATATTTCTAGCAAAATGCTGCAAATAATACTGAAATACTTTTATAATGAATAACATTGCTAAAATCAGATTTAAAAATTGGACTGCGGTAAAAATCCTGTTACGTTTCGAGATTTAATATCTATAGGCAACACATTTTAGAAGGGTTTTGTTTAAGTTTTCAACTCATTACGGAAGATTCAAAGGAATCTATTGTAACAATTCTGTTTGATGCTAATCGTCACGGCAGTGGTATTTTTCCTTTCCTCTCGAAGAAATAATGATGTCAATGACTCGAGATTCTATCTTGTATGGTAGTTAATATGCCGTTTTGCCTCTTTTCAAATGCTGTGTTAGGACGCTTATTTAAGTGTTTAATAGATCCGTAGTATTTCTGAGAAAGAACCTTTGTACACAAAATCCCACGGTATGTGAAAAATATCATAGGTAACTGTAGTACCAGTTCCAGAAGCATTATCATTGTCAATTTCCGCTTGACTACATTCATTCAACAGTACATCCCTATAAAAATCAGACCTATAAATAAAACTGAATGTACAGAATTTCAGCCGCAAAGTTATGTTTCATGAGAGCAACACGCTGCTTTTGGCACACCACCTTTTTATTGACCTAACATTTTACTCTTATATTCAAATCAAAGTCCTATACTTTAGAGGCATTGTCCCCACAGTCACGTGTCCATTTCCAATTGAGCCTCCAGTCAGTAAATATACTTTACCCATATCACTATACTACTATGGAAATAATCTACTTCGGTTGGTTATAAATAAGTACTGATCATGATACCTAAATCATATCATTTTGAATATGCGCACTACACAGCCCTTAATATATGCTAGATCCCGTAGCGTGATATGATTCAATGTACCGTGTGCACAACCAAGTAATTTAACTATCAATAATCCAGGAAATTTAATTATATATAGAAACAACAGTGTTGTATATTCTCTGTACTGTGTCCATAGCTAAAATGGTTAACTGTCAGCAATCCACTCAATCTTCATAGTACTTATGCGCTGCGCTGTGTGAGATAATTCACTGTAGTATGCCTATATCCAAGAAACATGTTCAACAAGGCAGCTAGTTGTATATAGGTAATAATTCACTGTAATAGATCCTTGGCCAAGACACTCAACTGTCAATGCACCAATCGCAATATCATGTTGTGAATGTATGTTTGATTCGGATTCGCAACTTCCGTAAAATCGAGCAGAACCAGGATTAGGATGAGTAGCAGTAAAACCATCGATATCGGGAGCAGTAGCAGCAGCAGTAGCAGTAGCAGTAGCAGTAGTAGTAGTAGTAGTAGTAGTAGTAGTAGTAGTAGTAGTAGTAGTAGTAGTAGTAGTAGTGGTGGTGGTGGTGGTGACATTGGTTTAGTGTGCTGATTGAATAGAGAGGTCGGAGAAACATGGTAAATGCGATGACGTGGATGGATGTGAAGAAGCAGGAAGAGCAGAACAAGAATGAAACAGGGCAGATCAAAAGTGCTGCTACTACAACTACTAATACCACTACTACTACCACCACTATTACTACTACTACTAGAAGAAGAAGAAGAAGAAGTAGTAGTAGTAGTAGTAGTAGTAGTAGTAGTAGTAGTAGTAGTAGTAGACGACTGAGAAGAATACCTTGAACAAGACAATAGCAGAAACATACTCAGTATCACTTTAATCAATAACAACGAAGCAAAGAAGAAATCTGTACGTGCCTGTCCTGCCTTCGAGAAAGGGAAGCCATCACCGCCCTTACGCCTCCTTCTGCTGTCTAACAAAAATAACCTAAAGCTACATTGCTTAGTGTAGTATTAGAAACAAAAGGTCTGAATAAGAATCAAGATGGCCAATATTGGAACGCCTTTGATAATAATTTTACTCAATACAGGATAAACTAGGGCTAAAATCAACCAACAGTAACATCAAACGCTGCCAATTTAAAACGATACTGACAAATCATTGACATTTTAAAGACCGCAACAAGAACAACAACACGATCTTCTGCTGCGCAAAAGATAAAAAAAGAGAACAGAAAATATAGCAACAGTAACCACAGGAAGTAGAAGCAACAGGAGGAGAAAGCATTAGATTAAGGTTGTGGCGTCAGTTAATCGATGAGTGAGATCAATGAGAATATTTGCCGATCAGCAAAATTTAGCTTTCTATGAGGAAATCAATTTTAATATTTGAGAGTAAAGAAATACGCAAGCATATACACACAAACTCACACACATATACACATACACAAACTCAAATAGTCTATAAATAAAATGATGCGAAAAGCAAATGGCCACCAACATCCTGATCACGTGATTATAACATGGCGTTTGGGAAAGATATCGTATGTTGCACTTGAGATTGTGAGGTATTATTCTGAAGCAATATATCTGCAAGAAAGACTTATGTTAATAGAACTGGATACGTGCGTATATGCGTCGATGTAAATGATGTAAGCATGTGTTTATGAGTGGAAATCTGATTTAGTGCGATTGTCCGTTTGGTTTCCGTATGTATGGTTGCCAGCAAGTATTTTAGTGTTGTCTGTCCATTTTTTACTTGTGTGTTGAAACATTGAATGCGTACAATGTGAATGCATGTATACATGTATGAACATCCATGTATGCAAATATGCATATGCATGCAAATATGTATATTTTATTAACATGTACACACGGACACATATTAGTGTATATGTTCGTGTTTATGTTTGTATGTATGTATGTATGTGTGTATGTATGTATGTATGTATGTATGTATGTATGTATGTGCCCTGGCATATTGCCCAGAGGCAGACATAAACATTCTAAAAATGATGCACAAGTGGAAAGTTTTCATTGATCAAACCAACATTTTTTTGCACTTAACTAAGCAACCGCCTACATTTTGTCTTAGCTGTTTTTATTGCTCTTATTGTTCTAAAGAGCGATTTACCAATTTGTGACCTCTTGTAAGTTGGTAGTATAGCAACAACGTAGTTCGACGTAAATATTTGATCTATGTTTATTTGTGGCATATATACATAGAACTGTCATTGGCCATTCTTGGATATTTTGCTGCTTACTACGTCAAATACACAATCCAAAACGATGTATTCCTATTGATAATCGTTACCTCTTTTCATTTCTTTCCAGCATGCGTGGTGGCTGCGATTGTTTTGGTCTCAGAGGATAGTAGGCGGAGCTCATACTGCGTCAGATGCCCATTGTTTATTGATATTTCTGCATCGTGTTTCGATGATTATTTCTCGACATTCTCAATAGTAACATAAACAATTGAATGAGAGCTTAAGTAGTTCATTGAAATTACAGGTACAACAGTTGCAATAATATCAGAGATGTATTTCCTCTCTTTCTTGTTTGATGGTTTATTTTTGAGATGTTGAGTTATGGTTAGAGAGTTAGCTGGCAGTTAAAGCAAGCCAGTGAAGTAGCTATGTAGTAGACGCTTACTTGGTTATAATGATTTGTCTATATTTACGTCGCATGCCTCGAGCATGTGTCCATTCACTTCGGGAAAAGTGAGGAAAGTATAGCTTCGACAGACCGCCGAACCACGACTAATGAAATAAATTTATGTAAAACAGTAGAATCAAAGGAAAATGTTAATGATCTCCGCCAAGAAAAATAGTATAAATAGTTCGAAGAAAGAAGAGGTTTCATGCTGTGAGATAAAGCATAAGTGTGCCACCCCGGCTGGATTCCCTTCTGCGTGTCGTTCTCTATCGTTTTAAGCACTTAACATAAATATTTTTCCTGTTTAGCGAATGCTGTCTCTTTCTTAGTAATACCATATGACATGCTAATGCTTTTGAATTAATCTGAAACTTCTTCAATCGTCTTTCCTCCTAAAACATCCAGTAGAAGCCAGAATATTACGCATTATAACATTCATGGAAAAGATTTCCTCTAATGACTATTCAAGAAACGCAAGTGTTTGTACCTGTACAGGTATTCTAATTGTATGTGGTATACAATATTGTAGTAGGAGAAAAAAAAACAAACACTTTTTATGATTTTAGGAAAGATTGCGGATTATGAATCTGTTTTCTGCGTTTAACTATTATATTAACGTATACATATGTATGTATCTAAGCACGTATGTATGTATGTGTGATTGAATATATGTATATAAGTACGTATATGTCAATTTATGTATGTATGCATATGTCTGCCTGTATGTATATATTCCAGAACATATGGACACTAGTCATGAAAGGTCTGCAATCAAAGATGATGGCCAATGCTACTGTTCATACGATTTTCTTGTTGAAAAAATCCTAATGATATTGTATGTGTGTGTATGTGTACGCCCTCATTTGTGTGTGTATACTTCCATGTACGTGCGTGTATATGTATTACATATCATAGAAATATATGAAACAAAATGCACTTTCATACATATAGGCACACACATATATATGTTAATGTTGCATTTCTTTATCGATTATCTATGTTATTTGCGCTGTCTATTTGGCGTATTAAACATTTGGGCTGCATGCATCCTAATTTCAATTTATACACAAGAATACTACTTATATAAGGAATGGATATTCTAATTCATTCATGTAATTTTCTAGAAATAAACAAACAAAATCAACAGTAAGTATAGAGGAAATATTGAATAAAAGAATTCAATTAGAACAGGAAAGCATCATGGACGCATAGAATTTGAGGAATAATGGTATGTTAAGGGGTGCGAGGATTACATGGTTTTTAAAGATGAGGAAAGAGAAAAGAAAACATATAAATCACATGTTCTGAAGATTAATGAAGAGACCGGAACAGTAAAATAAATGTTCACATTACCGGAAGCATATTTGCAGAACAGAATAGCGTGTAGTTTTCTTCAAAAGACTTACCTAAAAAAGAAAACAAAATGAGAATATTTTAACTATGGTAATATAAAATGGATCATGATCTATTCATTTATATGGCTGTCCGTAGGTGTATACGAGTGGGTTTAGGTGTGTGGATGCGGGTATGGGTATATAAGCACAAGTGATATTAAATACCATTATCCATGTAAATACTGATTTGAAAACAGAAAATAAACAACATCAGAGCAACGGAAAATATTTGAAGCAAATTTTATACATGCCTCAGCGTGCGCAATTGAGTGACTAATGAACTACGACATTTTGAATATGCGCACTACACAGCCCTTAATATAAACATTCATATAAATACACAAACACACACATATGTATATACATACATATATATACATATACATATATATATATATATATATATATATATATATATATATATATATATATATATATATATATATATATATATATATATATATATATATATATATATATATATATATATAGTAAATCACCCAAAAAGGTAGAGCAAGCACAAAAAAACAACAACACGAGGACGTGATATATGTAAAGTATTAGCAAACGCTTAGGGATGGAAAGAAAGGTGGTTTACGTTTCGAGCAAAGCTCTTCTTCAGAAAAAAAGGTAAAGTCCAGTAGAAAAGGAAGACGGAGAATATACGACGACGAGGGTTCCAGTTGATTCAATCAACGGAACAGCCTCCTCGTGAAATTAACGTCAAAGTGGGTGGGCACGCCACAGATAGGTATACATTTAACGTAGTTCTCGGGGAGATTCAGCGTGACATAGGGTATGACAAGGCTGGCCCTTTCAAATACAGGTACAACAGAAACAGGAAGAAAGACAGAGAGAAAATTGTGGTGAAAGAGTACACCAGTGTTTGGCCCCACCCACCCCTGCCGAAGCCTTTTGGTGCATTAGGTGTTTTCGCTCAATAAACACTCACAACGCCCGGTCTGAAAAATCGAAACCACGATTCTACGGCCACGAGCCCGCTACCCTGAGACCTGGGCCATTGCGCTTCATATATATATATATATATATATATATATATATATATATATATATATATATATATATATATATATATATATATATATATATATATATATATATATATATATATATCGCTTAAGCATTGCGATTCCAATAACCTGGAGTACACCTCAATATACGTATGCTTCACAATGCAGCGTTAGTCGAGTGCTGAGCGGTAATCAGAACATGAGATGACAAAAGAATAAACAATAATTCTTAATTCCTTTGTCATCTCTATATCTTATATATATATGTGTATATATATATATATATATACATGAGAAATTGACACTAGGTCTTTATAAGCGTAGTAATTATTCTATCGGTTATTTTGCTGAAGCACTAAGTTTCGAGGAGATTAACACACAAACATCGTTTGTCAGGCGATGGTGGGGGGACAGACACAGACAAAAAACACACACAAAATATATATACATGTAAATATATACGACGGACTTCTTTCAGTTTCCGTCTAGCAGATCCACTCACAAGGTATTGGTCGGCCCAAGGCTATAGTAGAAGACACTCTTGCTCAAGGTGCCACGCACACTGTGGGACTGAACCCGGAACCATGTGGTTGGGAAGCAATCTCCTTACAACACAGCCATACATACATGCATACACACATATATATATATTTTATATAGCTATATATATATATATATATATGTATATATCATATATAAATAATATATATAAAAGTATATGTACATTGTATATGTATACACATGTATATATGTGTGTGTGTGTATATATGGGTGTGTGTGTACGTATACGCATCACACACAGGCATGTAAATACGTGTATGTGTGAGTGTGTGTATGTATCTGTGTGTGTGAGCACGCGTGTTGCTCGCATCCCTACGAAGCTACAATTATTGTTACAAAGGAAACCCTTCAAAATACTCTCTCCAGGCCTTATTGTTTACCTGGACTTGAATCTGAATTTTTGCTGAATTATTTAGAAATATCTAACGGTTCAGTGATTATGCCCCAAACTAATTTAGTTCAGCGCTTCACCGCACACGGTAGTTTTTTTTTTTTTTGTTCATATGACTATTTTGTATATAAATGTCTTTATCGATTTTGATTTAATTTTATATTCTCCTGACGATCGGAGCAGTGAAACTCATTGTTTCAATTTAGAATTTGATAAATTTAAAATTTTCCAAATAGATTTTATCATATTATTGTAATTCATACTACACAATCCATTTACTATCCGTGCATTGTTTACATTAAAGGGCATTTCTTTATACTCGTATCTGTATATATATGTTTATATGTGTGAGTGTGCATGTATGTATGTTTGTGTAATATATATCTGTATGTGCGTGTGTGTGTGTGTGTCCCAGTGTGCGAGACTTTGTGTGTGTGTGTGTGTGTAAGACTGTATGTGTGTGAGTAAGATTGTGTAATTGTGTGTATGTATACATTTCTGCATGAAGGTGCAATAAAATATGAATATGGTTAATACTTTATTTCATTCACGATCACAGTATTAGAACGGTCATCACCATACTATAGGGGATTTGAATCTTGCATATCTCGATCACAGCCTGATTGCAATAATAGCCATAACAAATCAACCCCCACCCCACCCCCTATATCAAAGTTTTCCAATCCGAACGGTATATTTTCCCCCTAATACTTCAATAGCCAGTGCAATGAATAATAATAATAATAATATTAATAATATTAATAATAATAATAATAATAATAATAATAATAATAATAATAATAATAATAATAATAGTAATAGAATATGTGGAGATCGACAAGAAACAATAAATCATATTATCTCTGGTTGCCCAGTCCTGGCTAAGAAGGAATATATTCACAGACACGACAGAGCTGGGACCTATATACACTGGAAGCTATGCCAACATTATGGAATAACAACAGAAAAAAGATGGTATAAACACACGCCAGAAAAGGTCACAGAAAACGAGAAAGCAACCATACTCTGGGATATGCCAATACACACAGATAGAGAAATTAAGGCAAATAGACCAGATATAGTTGTCAAAGATCATGAAGAAAAAAATGCTTTCTAATTGATGTATCAATACCAGCAGATGACAACGTTTCTCTAAAAGAAATGGAAAAACTTTCAAAATACAAAGACCTGGAAATAGAGATAACTCGAATGTGGAATCTAAAAACAGAAACAATTCCTATCATAGTAGGTGCCTTAGGTATAATAAAAAAATATTCAGACAAATACATAACAAAAATAGCAGGACTTACAAATATATATAACATACAGAAAATTTCACTACTGGGTACTGCACACATTCTACGCAAAACACTTTCAATACAGTAAACATAAGAGCACCACAGCAAACCACAGCACATACCCAAGGCGCACAGAGCTGCGCTCGGTAGTGAAGTGAAAGCACGTTATAAAAATAAAACTACTGAATAATAATAATAATAATAATAATAATAATAATAATAATAATAATAATAATAATAATAATAATAATAATAATTATAATGGTTGAGACTTGGATCCAACTTGTACAAATGCAAAACAAAAGTCAAACATAAAATAATAATAATAATAATAATATTTTTTAAATAATTGACGTAAGTCTCCACAAAGGTAAATGGACAAGACGGAGAGCGTGAGGCTATTGCAATAGATATCTTATTGGTTGAGCGATATTTCAACAGCAAGCCTGTCTTTGTTGAGTTCAAAATAAGAAGTGATAAAAATTAAAGTAAGAACGAGAGCAACCAGCCTCCACATGTTGATGGAATGACATCATCAGTCTTTAAGTTTAAATTTTAAACAGGCAAAAAGAAAAAGACAGAAAAAGAGGAAAGAAAGAGAGAAAAAAGAAAAGGTAAAAGAAGAAAAATATTTAATCTCCCAAGAAAAATAGGTGGAAGAGGCCTGATACAGCTCGAACAATCCTTCAAATCATTAATAATAGACCTTGAAACGTACCTTAATACAACAAGTGTTGTGCTTTTACGAACTACACTGAAGCATGAAGATTCCAAGCAAGCTTCTGTCATGAAGCTAATCAGAAATTTTAAAATTCTCTTGGCCTACAAATTAACAATAAGAATGACCATGACGCCCAAATACTGACAGACCTACCATTGCTTCTCCTGATTTAGAAATTAACAATCTGAAATGCCAACGAGATCCAAACAATGACAAACCTATCATTGATGTAAAAAAACATCAAACATAAATGAAAGAGGGTTGCATGAATAATATCGAAGACAACTGGAAATGCAAACTCTTGCATGGAAAATACCCTCACCGCCATCCAAACCAGATATTCATCAAAATCTATCACATCAATGGCTACAAGGGACAGGTCTGAAAGGCGAACAGAAGGTTTTGTTATTGCAGCGCAAGATCCGAGCTTACTTACCAGAAACTACCACGCAAACGTCCTTAAAGGTGAATCTGATCCCTCGTGCACAATTTGTGGAAAATTCACAGAGAAGAGGGATCATGTTGTTTCTGGATGCCCAGTCCTCGCTCAAAAGTAGTACCTTATAAGACATGACAGACTCGGGCAGTATACCCACTGGAATGCTTGTAAATACTACAAAATTATATCCCATGATAAATGGTACAGGCACATCCAGAGGATGTCACCATCCTTTAGAACTTTCCAATACAGACAGATAAATCGACTCTCATTGACCAGACATTGTGATCAAGGACTGCAACAAAGGAACTTGTCTGTTAATAGATACGTTTGTCCCACAAGACCAAATGTCTTAAGAAAGGAATACGAAAAGCTCTCTCACTATAAAGATCTGCAAATTGAAATCACAAAAATGCGGAAGCTTGGTATTACGCTAACACTAGTAGTAATTGGTGTGTTGGGAATGATAAAGAAGGGAGCTGAGAAGTATATTAAGCAACTCCCAGGTAACTCTAATCTCCGTGAACTACAAAAGATAACTTTGATGAGTACAGCCCATTTACTACGGAAATCACTCTCCATCTAAAATGGAATCAATCTGGTGATAATTTTAGCATGCACAGCAAAACAAAAGTGCCCTTGTTACTTTTGGCGTCCGGAGGATACCGGTACTATGGCAACTGAAATAGAGTTATAATGAAAGGAAACCATTAGTTGCTTATTTTCATATATATATATATATATATATATATATATATATATATATATATATATATATATATATATCAAAATAAGCAGCAAGGATATCCAGAAGTAATGCAGTACGATCGTTTCAAGCAACTCCATTTAATTGAACAATGCAATCATTACATCAATGTTATCATGGTTTTAGTGATTAAGCTATTTTATTCATTTTATATGGTGTTCTGCCCTACCTGATCAATTTATTATTTCATAATATCTAATTTTTGTACCCCTATCTAATAAAATCTAATTTTATTAGATATTTAGCTTATATAATACAATACTGGTATCTTCACTACTTAGAATAAACTACTTAGATTATAACTTAATTAATATATAGTTAGCATGTTCTTTTGCTTCAGTACTTCTTTATTAAATACTAGTGAATACCAATGATCAATCTTCATAGAGACCATCTAATAAGTTAATATATAAGCATATATGTATAAATATGAAACTATTGCTATGTAATTTCTTTTCCTCCCTCTATTGTGATAAAATATGGTATATACTCAAAAGTATTCAAAATTATTTTATCCTGTTGCTATAATATTCTTCTTAATAAATAATCTTCTGAATAACTCTAAATTTTAACTTTATAGAATAGGGCAACACTGTTTAAACTATTTAACAAGAGTACCCCATGATAGCATTTCTTTAAAGACTATTCTATCAATTTTGTTGAAATTTTACGAGTGAAAAAATGCAATAGCTGCAGGAAGAATAACATCGCGATAGGAATTTCCATTTAAACGCTCGATTAAGCTCACAAAAATTGATGCCAACTGAGCATTATTGAGTTTTCGAAAAATTCCGGGCGTATTTGAACTTCAGGGCATGTGATCAACCCATTGGCCAAAAATCATTAAAATCAGTTGGACGATGTAGGACGAAGACGGACACCGTAACACATTTATGTATATATATATATATATATATATATATATATGTGTGTGTGTGTGTGTGTGTGTGTGTGTGTGTGTGTGTGTGTGTGTGTGTGTGTGTGTGTGTGTGTGTGTGTGTTTGTATAAAATTAGATAGATGGATGCATAAATACATGTATACATATATACACACATGCGAAAATATGTATATATCACTGGGTGAATGAGAGTTACCAATGTAGCACATATACCGAAAGATAGAGAGAAAGACGAGAAAGATAACTTGCAGAAAGCTACTTCAATTTGAACTGCAGTACTAGCAAACGTTTTATCAATATGCGTTTGTGTGAAAGTATATATATATATATATATATATATATATATATATATATATATATATATGTATGTATGTATGTATGTATGTATGTATGTATGTATGTATGTGTGTATGTATATGTAAATGTGTGTGTGTGTGTATAATATATGGCTTTGTGGTAAGAAGGTTCCGTCTTATTGCGTGGAACACTGGACTAGTGCCTTCTACTGTAGCCTTGGGCCAGCCAAACCCCTGAGTGGATTTGGTAGGCGGAAACTAGAAGAAGCCCGTCGCATATATCTATATACACATATATCAATATGTGTATGTGTGTCTTTCTGTGTTTCGTCCCTCAATCACCGCTTGACAACCGGCATTGGTACGTCTCCGTAAGTTAGCGGTTCAGGAAAAGATTCTGATAGAATAAGTACTAGGCTTAAAAAACAAGTCCTGGGGTCGATTTCTTCGACTTACACCCTTCAAGTCGGTGCTATAGTTTAGCAGTCAAATGACTAAAGCAAGTAAAGGAATAAAAGAAAAAATATATATATATACATATATATATATATGTATATATATATATATATATATATATATATATATATATATACACATAAATGTACAAAATTACACTAGCACACTAGCACACACGCTCTTATACACGAGCGTACATACATACGGGTATACATAGAATGAAAATTTATGTATATAAACTGATTTATATCAATAGTTGAATGAATTCAACATCAAGTGTATATTATTTAAGCAGCACTTAATATGCGCAGAAGGTACAAACGATGTTATTATGTTAATTATAATGTTTCAAGTGATATTATATAACGTTACGCGATTTATTTAAAATTTTCGAAAGGTTTATGGAATGCAAAGTACCGAGATAGTAGCTTGTGAAGGAATCTATTGGGAAGATAAAGTTAAATCGGAAATCGATAATATATGATTTAACCATGTCCCGATAATTTAAACAAATATATACTGATATAGAATGAATCAATTATAATTAGAAAATCGATGTATCTCAAAATCTATAGAATTAGGGAGCTGCGTCACTCAGCATGCGCGGTGGAAAGTGTATACATGTATACTTGTGTGTTTGCATGAGTGTGTATGTGTGTGTGGGGGTGATGTGGGTTTGTGTATGTGTGTGTATGTGTGTATTAGCCGTTTATAACTACACAAACACTATTAACTTCATAAACGTTTATCTTTCTTGTGATGTCCACATTTTAGTTACATGTATCTTCGGTATGGCCACTGAAGTTGAACCCAAAAGTAACCGAATATATTCTCTGTAGGACAAGCCCGTTATAGTTCAGGTTTCGACCACTAAAATCCACTTGATGCGACCCTCAGGCAAGAAAGATGACAGAGTGAAGTCTATAATTAATGTAGGTACTGCAATATGTCGGATTTCAAGATACTAGATGAGCCATTTGGGTTTGAAAACATAAAGAAACAAAGTATTCCACCGCACTACTTAACTCTAGATCTGAAAAGTTTATTAGATGCAATGACATTGCAAATTCCTGTTGTCGAACTGGAGGAAACCACCCTCTCCTGGTTGAGAAGTTTTGCACATTTGGCCTTCCCCCCGTTGAATTATTCTACACCAGCTAAATGAATTCTTGGTTTTCCTTCATTTTCAGTTTCTTGTTTTATCGTTACACATTTTACAACAATCCTCGTCTCTTTCTTTCCTTAATGTTTTCTCACACTAGCGTACTGATTTTCAAATAAAACCAACCACAATAGAGAGCCTGAAGGATTGCTTAGAGACACAAGACACGTTATATAAATCTACCGAATATTTGCGTTCCAAGGCATAAAACTATAAGCAGCCCATTTCAAAATACTGAGTACATATATGTATATATATATATATCCATTAATCGTAACGTAATTGTATAAGGGAAATAAATAAGAAGATAAACAAATTACTTTTATGATTGCAATATGCTTTAAAACCTGGGAAGATCCCGATCACTCGTTTCAGTATAACTTAGTCATTTAAATTGTGAAACGTCCTGGCTAGAGACACTCTGGCGGGAGACGTTCTGTTGGGAGACGTTCTGGCGGGAGACGCACTTCATCTTGTGTGTGTGTGTGTGTGTGTGTGTGTGTGTGTGTGTGTGTGTGTGTGTGTGTGTGTGTGTGTGTGTGTGTGTGTGTGTGTACATGCGTGAGTTTTATAATTTCAAATGTAAGCATATTTATATATTTACACTATTTGTCTTATCCGGTTGGTTTATCAACATATAATACACAGAATTGCATAGCTCACTGGATAGAGTAATCGCCCCAAGATCGTAAGGCCGGGAAATCGATACCCAGCAGTACTTTGTTTCTTAGAGAAAGACGCTTTATTTCACACTAATCCAGTCCACTCAGCTCGCAAAATTGAGTTGTTGCAGTTGTACTTCACACAGCGAGCCTTGCACATTTTGTGTCACTATGAATCTCCCTGAGAACAACAATAAGGGTAAGCGAGGCCGTATGCTACTTGTACGTAAGTTTCACGTGCGGGCTGCTCCGCCGATCGGATCCATTTCAATCCACGTTGAAGTAACGGACGTGGTGCGTCATGTTACTACATAGGCTATCGTTATCTTATGAACTGCATAAGAAAAACATTTATTTATTTCTCATCTCTCTTATATATATATGTATGTATGTATCTCTCTCTATATGTGTGTGTGTGTTTGTGTTTGTACGTGTGAGTGTGTGTGTGTCTGTGTGTATGTGTATGTAATACTGAATGACAATGGCATTTAAGGGATGTATCATTAACATCATTTTTGGATAATAGGAAGATTTTATACAGAATAATTGCAACTCTATTATTAACTGCCAAACTCCAGTCGGATGCAAAGCCCTTAGAAAACAGATCCGAGAACTTTAAATGGTCTGTCACATATTTTATCTTCTTGTCAAAAACTCTATTACTTGATCGGGATATATTCATCTAATTTTCATCTTTTTATCATTATAAAAACAATTTATCTGATCTGACTGTTTCTACGCAAGTTATTTTTCGACTCACCATTGAGGATAGACAAAGCCTCAAACCTTTTTTTTTTTTATTATCAAAAACTCTACAACTTGATTTGAAAACATTTTTGTCAACTAATTTTTGATACTACAGAGGATACACAAAACCTGACACTTTACATTTGAAAATCATTTTAAATAAGTATAACCGGTTAAGTTAATAAATACTTTTAAAGACTCCTACATTTATAAGTCGCCATGATAGATCGCTGACCACAACATTCAATTTTTTTCTCTGTCTTTTTCTCCTTGTTTTTCTCCTTATTTCTTTCTGTTGAAGAGCGTAGCTCGAAACGTTAAAGACTTTCTCTATTCCCGAGCGTTAAACTAATACATCCTTTTGTTGTTTACACCACCTGTCCTCGTCTGTTCTTGTTTTTTTTCGTAAATTCTCCCATGTATATATATATATATACACATGGTGGTGGTTGTCTACACCTGGTGCAGAGTTTGACCATCTTCTATACCTACACCTTAGAACCATCATGGCACCTGATGTGGCTTTTTAAACCAGACATTGTTTTAAAAAGACACTCACATAGATTGCATATTCGATTTGGACATCTCGCATCATCCGTACACATATTCTCATTTAACAGCAGAGTTGTATATCTTCTTAACCTAAGGTGTGTTTTCTGTAACTAATTATATTGTCTTCAACATAATGCATAATATACTGCATTCCTTAATTGGTAATTACTGATAAATCCAGAATTGAGGACATTCAATATGGAGGAGTATTACAATCAAAGATAAACACCTTGAGCTTGAAGAAAGAAAATCGTTACATCACAAAGAGTTGGATTGTTATATAGTTAGACACACACACACATACACAGAAACACGCACCCTAACACAAATATGTGCATACATAAGTGTGTGACAGTGCACACAGATATATAGATATGTACATACACATTATTCTATCTCTCTATCTAACTATCTAACTATCTAACTATATATATATATATATATATATACATATGCGCGCGCGCACACACAAACACACACACACACACATATATATATATATATATATATATATATGAAAGAAAGAGAGGAGGAGAGAGACAAAGCGAGAGATAGAAATCTTGTTAAGAAATGCGGTTGTAATTAGGTAAACCATACTAGTCAACTATGAAAATGCTTTTTGCTTTTCGAAATACGGATACTCCAAGTTTGTTGAGCAAGCAAATCTTTTTAGCTTCCTTGCTGGATGGATCGCAAATGAAATGTAATTGCGTTTTGCGCTCTCTAGGCGTAGAAGTTCTGTCGTTTATAGTGAAGTTTGCATATTGACGTCTTCCTCTTTTGTTGTAGCCATTTTGTTTCCGTTTCATACCTAACTTTTTCTCCATTGTGTTGTGTAATTTATTCTCTGTTTTTCTCATTTTTGCTCGTTTACTTTGTTGACTTCTTTCTTTTCTGTGGCTTTGCCTGAGTATGTTCAGGGTTTATGTGACTGTCGTTGTTTGCGTTTGATTTGATTGTGCATTCTTTAGTTTTATTGCATCTCGGTTTTGTAATTAAGCGGCATAAGCGGTAAATGGTGGAAGATAATAATGATAATAATAATAATAATAATAATAATAATAATAATAATAAGAAGAAGAAGAAGAAGAAGAAGAAGAAGAAGAAGAAGAAGAAGAAGACGACCGAAATCAACGAGAACGCCTGAAACGAGAAATCCACTCCAAATTGCGAAGAATCCATTTTGTATGAAAATTGACGATGATGCTTTGAACAAAATACACACCTCAGCTGTATCCGAGAATGAATTTGATAAGAAATAAATAAAAAAATAAATACTACAGAAGTCAATGTGACTCCACGAGCAACAGAATTTCGAGAAATCTGATAGAGGGTAAGGAATATGTAGAAACCATCACGGATGAGAATTCTAAAACAATGAAGACTTGGCTTATAGAATAGTGTTTCGACAATAAGAATACCAGAAATATTCCAGGAACTAAAAAGCAGCTTCAAGGTACAAAGACCTGGTAAGATATTAACAATGTGGGTTTAAATGTTTGACAGTTATATATAACTTGTTGGCGGAAGTGTTTTGAAAGATAGTGACAGAGCTGGAGAGGAAACTTGATTTGTACACTGAAGACAAAAGGAAAAAAATCATTTTAATTCTGAAGATTAAACTGACAGCGAACCATTAATATGAGATTATAATCCTCAACGCAGGTGGGTGAGAGAATCGTTAGCACGCCGGTCAAAATACTTAAGCGATATTTAGTCCTTCTTTACCTTTTGAATTCAGATTCTGCCGAGGTCAACTTTGCTTTTCATCCTTTCGAGATCGAAAAATAAATATCACTTGAGCACAGGGAGCGATATAATCGACTTATCCACTGCTCCGAAATTTCAGGCCTGTGCTTGTAATACAAAAGAATATGAGACTCTAATCTACCTTCTTACATCTTACCTGTACTTAACCGCAGTTGATAAATAAACCCATGAAAAAATACAACTTACTTCCAGAAAAGCAAGTGGGATGCGACAAAGGTTTGATTAATTTAAAGATCAATAACCCAGCAAGAGAAAGAATGGTTCACTATGTTTCAAATTATCTGATAGAAGGCATTTGACAGTTTCGCCTACTTGGAGATGGTGTAAACGTTGTTCATGAAGACTGTTACTTGTATGAAGATACATAAATCATACGTATTAGTGTATGGCCAAGAATTCTGTAGAGAGAAATAAAAAAGTGAATTGTAAAATGTACTCCTGTCTTTAGTGTATACTCTAATGCTACACCTTTTCATTCTGGGATGAATATCATTTAACGACACGTTAAACCTCATAGGATTCCAATACAAATGCTATAGGACGGGAATCAATCATGAACAATTTAAAACAAGAAAATATGCATTGATTTACTGGAAGAAAGTAAGCCAAAACCACATTGAATACGAAAGTATATAAAAAACACAAATATCATGCTAGTTAAAAATAAAAACAACCGATAAGAAGGAAAGGAAAATTTAAGACGGAACATTATAGCGACGGAAAATTAACGCCTAAAACATATTTAAACACACAAGCTTAGTATATGATAATTAAATAGGGAAACAATTCCAATAATATGTGATTTGGGAATGATTTCTGAACATGCAAACAAATATATATTCAAGCCCCCAAAATTAAAATTATGTACAAAATTCTAAAAATAGAATTAGTAGGTAATGCTTACGGTTTATATTGAATACTCTCAATACAATAGGAAATAAAAAGTCTTAATAAAACACCGCAAATACCCAAAGTTTGTAGATCTACGCTTGGTTATGCAGTTAAAATATGCGCAGTAAAGATATAACTACTGACAAATAGTAATAATAATATATTTTTTTTTATTTACCGATACTATAAATCCAATACATACGTTATAAGTGTGCCATAGCTGTTTTAAATAGTGTAGACATACATATATGCATATAAATACACACACACACACACATATATATACACACGTACATATACATACGTACATATGTACATATGTATGAGTGTGCGTGTGAGTGTGTACGTATGTATATATATATATATATATTATATTTGTATGAATGTATATATATATATATATATATATATATATGCATACATACGCATACAAATAACGAGAAGAAGAAGAAGAAGAAGAAGAAGAAGAAGAAGAAGAAGAAGAAGAAGAAGAAGAAGAAGAAGAAGAAGAAGAAGAAGAAGAAGAAGAAGAAGAAGAAGAAATAATACAATATGGTGAAGGAGAAATATGTTTACATAGGAAAAAATATATATATATACATATATATATATATATATATATATATATATATATATATACATATATATATATATATATATATATATATATATATATATATATATATATATATATATATATATATATATATATATATATATATATATATATATATATATATATATATATATATATATATATATATATATATATATATATACATATATGCAAATGAGTTCAAATAAGCCATACAGGGATGAAAGGGAAGAG